>NC_043014.1:2497510-2522510 GCF_006345805.1 Octopus sinensis
GTGTCTGTATGTGTATGTATATGTGTGTGGTAGATAGAAACTCTAGGACCCTGTTATATTTATCGCTTTTGGCGGCGGATCTGAACATCGCCGGTTTACCGGTGACCCTCGAACAAAGTCCCCTGTTTAGTTGCTCTGCCTTGTATAATAATAATAATGAAATTATTGTATACAGTGCTCAGGTGCACCACAACTTGTCAAAAGTGCGTATAAAGCATCTGCAGTAATGTACATATGTCTGGGAAGTGAACAATGTATGAGTCAGATACATGCTTGTGTGTGTATGGAGGGGAGAAAATCAGGTGTAGTGTTGGCGAATCTCAGGAAGCATGGAAGTTTTGAAGGATGCAGGGCTCCGACAACTAACAACTGATGCCGGCAGTTTGTTCCATGCTTCAGCAACTCTTAGCATGAAAAAATGTTTCTGAAAGTCATGGGAGCTGTGCTGTTTTCTGACTTTGTAAACATGTCCACAAGTGTTAGATGGGTGGAGTCTGAAAAGGTGCTCAGAGTTATTGTTTGCAAGATGGTTAATAATTTTATGGGTGTCTGCCAAGTCAGCTGCCAGACGTCGGAGTTTCAATGTGTCCAGGCCCAGGGAAGTAAGGCGTTCAGAATATGGCAAATGCCCGATGGAGGGTATTCTCTTGGTTGCACGTCACTGAACGGCTTCCATACAATTAATATCCTTGGCAAGATAGGGGTCCCAGACCGGTGATGCAAATTCCAGGTGAGGTCTTACCATAGCTATATGAAGCCGTAGATAGATAGCTGGAGAGCGGCTCACAAAGGACTTGGTGAGTGATGCCAAGACACCCTCAGCCTTCTTGGCAATTTTAGCGATGTATATTTCATTGATTCTCATTTGTCCTTATCGCTGTCAAAAATTCAATGATCTAAAGGTTGCCCCATTGGAAAACCTGTAACTGAAAACCCTATTAAGAACCTGTGTATTCGTCACGGGCACCTCTTGCCAAAAACATGTCTTTGCAATTTCTGTTCAAGCTCTTTATTTACTCAGTTCTAATCCCAAAAATGCATGCTGCAGGCATAAACATCACCACATCACACTAGCTTTGGTTATTGAACTCCCCTAATGTCTAATATTTCTCTTTGTTTCGTTTCTGTTACCATAGCAACCGACACAGACGGTAGAAGAGCCTCTGGATTTAATTCGCCTCAGTTTAGATGAACGAATTTACGTAAAGATGAGAAACGACCGGGAACTTCGCGGTCGACTACACGTGAGTTTGATTCTGCTAATTTCCTCAGTTAAATTTTAGAGACAAGTGTTATA
Organism: Octopus sinensis; assembly: GCF_006345805.1. Taxonomy (NCBI): domain Eukaryota; kingdom Metazoa; phylum Mollusca; class Cephalopoda; order Octopoda; family Octopodidae; genus Octopus; species Octopus sinensis. Next base: position 2,498,808 of record NC_043014.1, read on the forward strand.
GAGCTGTATGTAACTAGGATCTTTTCGGTTTGACCAGCAGTTTTTAAAAATAATTTCCACGTAACTAAACACTTTTAAACTTCGTATACTGGTAGAATGTGTTTATAAAACATCTTTTTCTCTTGGCTTTATTGAGAAAATTCTATATTTTGTAAGATATTTGTTGTTTTTTTTTCTTCAATTTCTGCAATTTCAACTGATCAATGAAATCTATTGAGGTGAAAGCATTCTGTGCCGTATGAATATGTCCCTCGTTTAAGAAACAGATTGGGTTTATTTACATTTCTGAAGAAAAAATGATATCCTTTCCCCTAACCCTAAAACAGATGGAAATGCAATAGATCGATACTAGGGTCATAATTATGGGTGACAATTTCATATGACACCGCTAGAAAAAACTGCCGTTCAAACCGAGAAGATACTGTAACTATTAATAAGTATCCTCATTATCATTTAATGTCCATTTTTCCATGCTGGCATGGGTTGGATGTTACGACAGGAGCAGACAAGTAACAGAGGTGCACCAGGGTGCAGTTGTCTGTTTTGGCATGGCTTCCACAGTTGGATGCCCTTCCTAATGCCCACCACTTCACAGACTGTATTTGGTGTTTTTCACATGAGCTCACTCGGGGGCGCTGGGTGTTTAGATGCCTTTTCTTTTGAATACTCTCTCTCTTTTACTCTTTTACTTGTTTCAGTCATTTGAGTGCGGCCATGCTGGAGCACCGTCTTTAATCGAGCAACTCGACCCCGGGACTTATTCTTTGTAAGCCCGGCACTTATTCTATTGGTCTATATTCTATATATACTATATTCTACTTATTCTATATGTAAATATATATTTATGTTCAAATATTTAAACCTGGTTCCATGCACATTTTTTCAAAGAAGCTTTTGTTGGGGTCAGAATATGAATATAATACCTGATGGTTGTTTGGTTAAGATGTCCATTTTCCAACCATGCCATTTGGGGTTCAGTCTCATTATATAGCACACCTTGGATAAACGACTTTTACTGTAGCCCCGAGCCAACCAAAGCTTCAAAAATATGATCTGATAGATGGAAAGTAACTGAAAGAAGCTTGTTTTACATCTGTGTGTAGCAGCTGTCTGGCATGTAAAGAGCACCATTTGAGCATGATCGTTGTCAGCGTTGCCTCAATGGCACGTGAACAAAACATTCGAGTGAGGTCGTTGCCGGTGCTGCTGGACTGACTCCTGTGCAGGTAGCACGTAAAAAACTCCATTTTCGAGCATGGTCATTGCCAGTCCCGCCAGACTGGCCCTCGTGCCAGTGGCACTTTAAAAGCACCCACTACACACTCGGAGTGGTTGGTGTTAGGAAGGGCATCCAGCCATAGAAACTCTGCCTGATCAGATTGGAACCTTGCGCAGCGCAGCCATCTGGTTCGCCTGTCCTCAGTCAAATTGTCCAACCCATGCTAGCATGGAAAGTGGACGCTAGATGATGATGATGATGATATATATCAGTAAGTAAAGTATTTTTTGCCAACAGAATGTGGTGCTCCTATGACAATGTTACTGTCATGGGCTGGAGAGCTGCACCAGGACTCAATTGCCAAATGTCTGCTTTGGCCAGGTGTCCTTCCTTAATGCCAACCATTTTACAGAGTGTGCTGGGGTGCTTTTTACTTGGTGCCAGCACAGGAGCTTTTCATGTGGGACCAGTGCAAGTGTTTTTTTGCTACGTCTTAGTGAATAAATAAATGTCTCAATTGTGTAATTAACCATGATGTGACAGAGTATTTGTTTTGTGTTTCAGGCGTATGACCAACATTTAAATATGATTCTTGGAGATGTTGAAGAAACCGTGACAACAGTGGAAATTGATGAGGAAACATATGAAGAGATCTACAAAGTATGTCCTTGCCCTTCGCTGCCCTTCACTTACCATCGGATATTTTAGGATAATATGTTGTGCTTGAGAAGACCTGTTGAATCGAGTGAAATTGTTGGCATTGCCAATGCCAGTGCTGCCTGACTGGCACCTGTGCTGGTGGCACATAAAAAGTACCATTCGAGTGTGGTTGTTCCCAGTGCTGCCTGACTGGCACCTGTGCTGGTGGCACATAAAAAGTACCATTCGAGTGTGGTTGTTCCAGTGCTGCCTGACTGGCACCTGTGCTGGTGGCACATAAAAAGTACCATTCGAGTGTGGTTGTTCCCAGTGCTGCCTGACTGGCACCTGTGCTGGTGGCACATAAAAAGTACCATTCGAGTGTGGTTGTTCCCAGTGCTGCCTGACTGGCACCTGTGCTGGTGGCACATAAAAAGTACCATTCGAGTGTGGTTGTTCCCAGTGCTTCCTGACTGGCACCTGTGCTGGTGGCACATAAAAAGTACCATTCGAGTGTGGTTATTACCAGTGCTGCCTGACTGGCACCTGTGCTGGTGGCACATAAAAAGTACCATTCGAGTGTGGTTATTACCAGTGCTGCCTGACTGGCACCTGTGCTGGTGGCACATAAAAAGTACCATTCGAGTGTGGTTGTTCCCAGTGCTGCCTGACTGGCACCTGTGCTGGTGGCACATAAAAAGTACCATTCGAGTGTGGTTATTACCAGTGCTGCCTGACTGGCACCTGTGCTGGTGGCACATAAAAAGTACCATTCGAGTGTGGTTATTACCAGTGCTGCCTGACTGGCACCTGTGCTGGTGGCACATAAAAAGTACCATTCGAGTGTGGTTGTTCCCAGTGCTGCCTGACTGGCACCTGTGCTGGTGGCACATAAAAAGTACCATTCGAGTGTGGTTATTACCAGTGCTGCCTGACTGGCACCTGTGCTGGTGGCCACATAAAAAGTACCATTCGAGTGTGGTTGTTCCCAGTGCTGCCTGACTGGCACCTGTGCTGGTGGCACATAAAAGTACCATTCGAGTGTGGTTATTACCAGTGCTGCCTGACTGGACCTGTGCTGGTGGCACAATAAAAAGTACCATTTGAGTGTGGTTATTGCCAGTGCTGCCTGACTGGCACCTGTGCTGGTGGCACATAAAAAGTACCATTCGAGTGTGGTTATTACCAGTGGCTGCCCCCCTGATGGCACCTGTGCTGGTGGCACATAAAAAGTACCATTCGAGTGTGGTTGTTCCCAGTGCTGCCTGACTGGCACCTGTTGCTGGTGGCACATAAAAGTACCATTCGAGTGTGGTTGTTACCAGTCGCCTGACTGGCACATGTGCTGGTGGCACATAAAAAGTACCATTCGAGTGTGGTTGTTCCCAGTGCTGCCTGACTGGCACCTGTGCTGGTGGCACATAAAAAGTACCATTCGAGTGGTGTTGTTGCCAGTGCTGCCTCACTGGCCCAGTGTTGGTGGCACATAAAAAGTACCTTTCGAGTGTGGTTGTTGCCAGTGCTGCCTGACTGGGCACCTTGTGCTGGTGGCACATAAAAAGTACCATTCGAGTGTGGTTGTTACCAGTGCTGCCTGACTGGCACCAGTGCTAGTAGCAACGTAAAAAGTACCTTTCGAGTGTGGGTGTTGTCAGTGCTGCCTGACTGGCACCTGTGCTGGTGGCACATAAAAAGTACCATTCGAGTGTGTTATTACCAGTGCTCCTGACGGCACCTGTGCTAGTAGCACGTAAAAAGTACCTTTCGAGTGTGGTTTTGCCCAGTGCTGCCTGACTGGCACCAGTGCTGGTGGCACATAAAAATACTTCGAGTGTGGTTATTACCAGTGCTGCCTGACGGCACCTGTGCTAGGTGCACGTAAAAAGTACCTTTCGAGTGTGGTTGTTGCCAGTGCTGCCTGACTGGCACCTGTGCTGGTGGCACATAAAAAGTACCATTCGAGTGTGGTTGTTACCAGTGCTGCCTGACTGGCACATGTGCTGGTGGCACATAAAAAGTACCATTCGAGTGTGGTTGTTCCCAGTGCTGCCTGACTGGCACCTGTGCTGGTGGCACATAAAAAGTACCATTCGAGTGTGGTTGTTGCCAGTGCTGCCTCACTGGCACCAGTGTTGGTGGCACATAAAAAGTACCTTTCGAGTGTGGTTGTTGCCAGTGCTGCCTGACTGGCACCTTTGCTGGTGGCACATAAAAAGTACCATTCGAGTGTGGTTGTTACCAGTGCTGCCTGACTGGCACCAGTGCTAGTAGCACGTAAAAAGTACCATTCGAGTGTGGTTGTTGTCAGTGCTGCCTGACTGGCACCTGTGCTGGTGGCACATAAAAAGTACCATTCGAGTGTGGTTGTTACCAGTGCTGCCTGACTGGCACCAGTGCTAGTAGCACGTAAAAAGTACCTTTCGAGTGTGGTTGTTGTCAGTGCTGCCTGACTGGCACCTGTGCTGGTGGCACATAAAGAGTACCATTCGAGTGTGGTTGTTCCCAGTGCTGCCTGACTGGCACCAGTGCTGGTGGCACATAATAAGTACCATTCAAGTGTGGTTGTTACCAGTGCTGCCTGACTGGCACCTGTGCTGGTGGCACATAAAAAGTACCATTCGAGTGTGGTTGTTACCAGTGCTGCCTGACTGGCACCTGTGCTAGTAGCACGTAAAAAGTACCTTTCAAGTGTGGTTGTTACCAGTGCTGCCTGATTGGCTCTTGTGCTGGTGGCATGTAGAAAGCATCCACTACACTCTTGGAGTGGTTGGCATTAGGAAGGGCATCCAGCTGTAGAAACACTACCAGACCAGACTGGAGACTGGTGCAGCCTTCTGGCTTGCCAGCCCTCAGTTCAACCGTCCAACCCAATTCAATCCAATCTGTGCGTGTGTGTTTATATACAGTAGTACCTCGGTTTTTGAACAACTCTGATCTCAAATAAATCATGCTTTATATATGTGTGTGTGTAGAACGTTGAAAAGGAACACACGAGTTGATATATATGGAAAAAAAAGTCAAGGTAGAATATGCTAAAATAATATAATAAAATTCATTTCAGTACCAGTTTCAGTCATTGAGACTTTTTGAACTGTAATTATGAAAGATAATTAAATTTTGGAAAAAAATTTTTAAAGAATATTTGCATAGGCACAGGAGTGTGGTAAGTAGTTTGCTTACCAACCACATGGTTCTGGGTTCAGTCCCACTGCGTGGCATCTTGGGCAAGTGTCTTCTGCTATAGCCCCGGGCCGACCAATGACTTCTGAGTGGATTTGGTAGACGGAAACTGAAACTGAAAGAAGCCTGTCGTATATATGTGTATATATATATATGTATGTGTGTGTGTTTGTGTGTCTGTGTTTGTCTCCCTAGCATTGCTTGACAACCGATGCTGGTGTGTTTACATCCCCGTCACTTAGCCGTTCGGCAAAAGAGACTGATAGAATAAGTACTGGGCTTACAAAGAATAAGTCCCTGGGTCGATTTGCTCGACTAAAGGCGGTGCTCCAGCATGGCCGCAGTCAAATGAAACAAGTAAAAGAGTATAGTGTTCAAATACAAGGGGCATTTTCCTTGTTTCTGCCTATATATGTATAGATAGATATAGATATTATAAAGCACGATTTATTCATGATTAGGGACGTTTGTAAACCAAGGTCCTACTGTATTAAATGAATATGAGAAAGACAGGAGATAAAGTACGATTTATTCATGATCAAAGTTGTTCGAAAACTGAGGTTCTACTCTGTGTGTGTGTATGACCGCTGGACTGACTCCTGTGCAGGTGGCAAGTGAAGAAACACCATTTCGACCCTGTGCTTGAGGAGATCCATTGAGTCAAGTACACCGACATCAAAATCAATGGAAACTGCAGTTGTGATCCCTGAGCCGGTGGAACGTAAACAGCACCATCTGAAGGTGGCCGATGCCAGCGCCGCCTAAACTGGCTTCCGTGCCGGTGGCACGTAAAAAGCGCTATCCGAATCGTGTCCGATACCAGCGTCGCCTCGACTGGCTTCCGTGCTGGTGGCACATAAAAAGCACCATCCGAATTGTGGCTGATGCCAGCCTCGCCTAGCACCTGTGCAGGTGGCACATAAAAAGCACCCACTACACTCGCGGAGTGGTTGGCGTCAGGAAGGGCATCCAGCTGTAGAAACATTGCCAGATAAGACTGGAGCCTGGTGCAGCTTTCTGGCTTCCCAGATCCCCGGTCGAACCGTCCAACCCATGCTAGCATGGAGAACGGATGTTAAACGATGATGATGACGATGATAAATAAATAATATTTTAGTGTTGATGGCTTTTAAATGAAGAAATCTTGTTTTCTACTCTCATGGTAGAAACATTTAACATTCTAAATAATAATTTATTTTTCTTTTCAGTCAACGAAGAGAAACATTGCCATGTTGTTTGTGAGAGGAGATGGAGTTATTCTTGTATCACCTCCAATGCGAACAGGAACTTGAACGCAAATTTAGACCAATTTCCAAAAAAAAAAAAGAAACAGAAAAAAAAACAACTACCATAAGTAATACAAAATTTAAGAAAAATACATTTTTATTTTTTCATTTTCATTTTTATTTTATTTTTCCATTTTTAAAATGATTCATTCTTATTTTTTTTTAAAGAAAAATGAAACTGAGAGAGTGAACTCTTGGTGGAATTTTTTTGTTATTCTTTAAGACTATTCAAAGAAATAGTTGAAGTCTGCTCAATGCAGCATTTGAAGAACGCAGAAACAGTCCAATAAAAGAGAAAAAACGCTTGTTTTGATGGCTTTAATAGTCTTTGTATCAACTTCCATTTTTTTTTTTTGTTGTTGTCATTAACTTTTTTGATGCCAACCACCTCTGAGATTGTCTCAGGTTCTACAATACAAACTTCCTGCTTTAAAGTAATCTAAATTAACCCTTTAGCATTTAATCCAGCCATATCCGGCCAAAATATTCTCCTTGTTTTATTTTCAAACTGGCCATATTCCGCCTCTCACACTTAGCCTACAATGTTATTCTAAAATTAAACAATCATGTCATTGAAGTCTCACAGCTACAAAGTAATGTGTGACGAATTCAAATAAATGGGAATAAAAATGCAATATATTTGACAAATACACAGATGCTGTGAAACAGAAGTTCAGTGAAACCTTTCCAAATCCTGTTGTTCCACATCGTGACAGTGTGTGAGGGATTTGATAAGAAAATTTAGAAACACAGGCTCAGTAGAAGACACAGCAAGATGCGGTAGGTCTACTGTTCTTTCAGACGAAACACTCTGCATTTTTTCTGATAAACTGTTGGCAAACCCATCAAAGTCCTTATGCAAATTGTCACAGGAAAAGAAATTCAGCCTAGGAAGTGCTCACACGGCAGTAAAAAGAAAATTAAATTTTATGTATTGAAAATGAAGGACGAAATTTTCTACACCTCTTATAGCGTTTTTTGAAGTCTCGTAAAGTCTAATTCTTTTGTAGTCTAATACCATCTTTTAAATATTTATTTTGCAATAAAATACTGCGGGGAGACTTTTGGAGCTCCCTGTATAAGTCTGCTTTAACCTTGCACTGCATCAGTTAAGATGATAGGGGTTGCAGTTGATCCGTTAAACAAAACCACCTGCTCATGGAATTAGCATGCAAGTGGTTGAGCACACCTCAAACATGCATGGCCCTTAGTGTAGTTCTCGGGGTTGAGGGGAATTCAGCATGATACAGAGGGACAAGGCTGGCCCTTTTGAAAGACAGGTATTACTCGTTATTTAAGGCGGCAAAATGCTTTGCAGTATTTCGTCTGCCTCTATGTTCTGAGTTCAAATTCTGCCAAGGTCGACTTTGCCTTTCATCCTTTCAGGGTCGATAAATTAAGCACCAGTTACGCACTTAATACCTATGTCTGTCCTTGTTTAGCCTCTTGTGGGTAATAAAGAAATAGGTATTACTCGTTATTGCCAGGTGAGAGGAATGGGAAATAAAGTAATGGTTTATAATGCCTAGGGTTAAAAATCTTTTGGGTGGAAAACCACAGAAACAGTTTTCTATTCAAGTCTGTGTTGAGTAACTTTTTCACGAACGCCTGATAAATGTTTCATGCAGAATTGCAAGTGCTGTATGGAAAACCAAAAATTTGTCACCTAAGAAGGTGACTAAGTGGCTGAATCAACACAGCATCATGAGTTAGTGTTTTGTGGTATTTGTTTCAAATCCCTGCATTCTGAGTTCAAGTCCTGTTGAGTTCAACTTTAACTTTTATTCTTTCACAGGCGTTAAAATAGAGTACTAGACTTGGATAGTGGATCAGAGATTGGTTAGAGCAGTGGTTTTCAACCAGGGTTCCGCCACTACAGTCCAAGGGTTACGCAAGAAGTTACAAAACTGCTAAAATCGGCAGTAATTTTTAAGTCTCCTGTGCAGATATGTGTGCATAAGACTATTAAATTATTTCACAGGGGTTCCTCGAGCCAGTGGAATGTTACCTTGGGGTTCCACTCCAGCAAAAAGTTTGAAAAGCACTGGGTTATAGTGTAAGGTGAGATGTTTTATAGCATGCATTCCTGCTCAGATCTCCTAAGAACAATATAAAATGATTTTTAAAAGATGGTGATGCTTCTACCAGGAGTTGTGACCATGCCAGAGAAACCAAAAGACAACACAGTTTCTTTGATTCAATCTGAAGATCTGCTGGCAGGACACGTCTTAAATTTCAACCGTAGTCCTTGAACCTACAATCCATGAAATACTCATGAAGTTATGTCAAGGGAGATAACTAAAACTGATTATCATCTAAATAACTGGGAAGTGGGGAATACTCAGAGACGTGTCCTGCGTGAAAATTTGATAGTAAAGAATTCTTAATGGAGTCACTGGACTGGGGCTCTATCTTGAAGGATTTAGTCTATCGAATCGCCCTGAGTACTTTTTTTTTGCACTGACCCATGTAAGTTTTGAGGATGTAAACAAACAAACACCAGTTGTCACAGTGCATATATATACACACACCTAAGGGGATTCCACACAGTTTCCACGTATGAAATTCGCTCACAAATCATTGGTCAGTCCAAGGCTTTGACTGGAAGACACACAAGGTGCTGTGCAGTGGGACTGAACCCGAAACTATGACTACAAAACAGACTTCCTAACCTCGCACTCCTGGCACATAGAAAGCACCATCCGAACGTAGCCCATGCCAGCGCCGTCCTTACTGGCTTCCGTGCCAGTGGCACGTAAAAAGCACCAACCGATGATGGCCGTTGCTAGCCTCGCCTGGTACATAAAAAGCACCCACTACACTCTCGGAGTGGTTGGTGTTAGGCAGGGCATCCAGCTGTAAAAACACTGCCAGATCAGACTGGGCCTGGTGCAGCCTCCTGGCTTCCTAGACCCCGGTCGAACTGTCCAACCCATGCTAGCATGGAAAACAGATGTTAAACGATGATGATGATATATATATTGGTTTTAGATTTTTGCCCAAAGCCTGCAAGTTCAGGACAGGGGCTAAGTCGATTACATCAACCCCAGTGCTCAACTGTTACTTTATCTCCTCTGCCTTTCAATTCTCAGTATTTAAGCTATGCATAGTATTGCTGTAGTACACATGCTGCGTACACTCCTACAACAACGTTTTCTTTATGTGCTATAAAGGCAGAAAGAAATCTGCCTTCAACTCAGTCAAATGCCTGTTTTTCATTTATTTTTCGTTTTTTATACTACACAAAGGTCACCAATAGCCTACCATCCATATATATATATAGTTATAGTAGTAAGGTGTCAAGCTGGCAGAATTGTTAGCATGTGGGGAAAAATGCTTTCTGGCATGTCACAAAGCATATATCATTATCATCATCATCATCATCGTTTAATGTCCGCTTTCCATGCTGGCATGGGCTGCACGATTTTACTGAGGGCTGGCGAACCAGATGGCTGCGCTGTGCAAGGTTCCAATCTGATCAGGCAGAGTTTCTACAGCTGGATGCCCTTCCTCACGCCAACCACTCTGAGAGTGTAGTGGATGCTTTTACGTGCCACTGGCATGAGGGCCAGTCACGCGGTGCTGGCAACGGCCACTCTCAAATGGTGCTTTTTATGTGCCACCTGCACAGGAGCCAGTGCAGTGGCACTGGCAACGACCTCACTCAAATGTTTTTTCATGTGCCACCAGCACAAGTGCCAGTGAGGTGATGCAGCTAACGATTACACTCAAATGGTGTTTTTAATGTGCCATCGGCTCGGAGGCCAGCTTGTTGCTCTGGTCCATATATATATATAGAGAGAGAGAGTTATAGTATATATATATATATATATCCCACAGCATAGCAGAATTCACATGAAAGTGTGTATTTTCCAAGCGCTCATCCAGAACCTCCTTCTCTATGGGTGCAAATCCTGACCAGTGAGAGCTGAAGATCTCTGAAAACTCAGAGTCTTTGACCACCACTGCCTATGTCAAATTCTGTGTGTTGACCCATTGGGCTTCATTTCAAACCTCAAAATGCAACAACGCTGCTGCGTCAATTCTTTGATACAAATTCTGTTCACAAGATGTGTAAAGCATCTTGGCCATACATTCTATCAGCCTCCAGGGAAATTTATTCACAAAGTGATCAACCTGGTTCTCCTCAAAGGTTGGCATAAATGAGATGGAGGAAAGCTGAAGACAGCTGGCAACAGTAAAGGTGGATGTGGAAGCACAATTGGGCCCATTGAGATAAACCTTTAACAGTCCTTCCCATGCCTTACCCCACTTCCTTTTTCAACAGTTTCCTCTCCTCAAATCTCTCAGTACTTCTTTACCAAACCCTTCCTGTCATCTTCCATGCATGTAATATGTCCACACCGGTTTAATCGTTTCTCTGATTCTTCAGGGAGGAAGTAATGCTCTCTATTCCGAGGGCATGAAAGTGGTTATGTGTGAAACTTCAAAAGCAGGTTTATGTACCTTACGTATTGTGTAATGATCACATATAATTTTGCCAGTCTAGGGCTGAATGAAATGTGACCATTATAAAGATCACATCTATGGGGCTATCTTTCGGTACAAGTACCATAACTGCCAAGTCTGTTTGTTTACATTTGAAGAAGAAGATTGTCACTTTCCGTAAAGTTTTTTTTTTTATATATGGGGGGTTAGGGTTATGGGTGGGGGAAAAGGGTTTCTTTTTTCTTCAGAAATGTAAACAAACCCACGTGGGTTTATAATTGGCAGTTATGGTACTTAAAAGGTGAGCTGGCAGAAATGTTAGCACACTGGACGAAATGCGTAGCCGAATTTCTTCTGCCGTTATGATCTGAGTTCAAATTCCGCCGAGGTCCACTTTGCCTTTCATCCTTTCGGGGTCAATGAATTAAGTACCAGTTACACACTGGGGTCGATGTAATCAACTTAATCCATTTAGCCCCTTGTGGGTAGTAAAGAAATAGGTACTTGTACCGAAAGATCGCCCATCTATGGTTTTCAGCAGTGGATCCAGGAGTGGGTATCCATTACAGCCTTCACTGCAGCTGACCGTAAGATGTGGACAGCATTCTTGGAGGACATTATGAACTCATTCGTCAGAACCACCCCAAACTACCCTAAATGAATGCCTCTGCAAGTATAAGTAATTGGGTTGAAAAAGTTGATAGAGCTATCTTTGCTGGAAGCAAACAGCTTCTTTGTGCAAATGAAGGACAGATTGTATATCTGTGCACAAAGGACAATGGTGGTAGAACTGAACAGGGAAGGCAAAAGCTGGAGAGAAATTGGTCAAGCAAGCTCTAATGCATGTGAAACAATAGCCTAAAATCAGTGCTTCCCAACTTATTTTCTTCAAGGCCTCTCTATAACTTTCCAGAACAATGCATGCCCCACCAGAGGTTGTGAAAAATTGTGGGTGAGTATGTTTACTATGAAAAAAAGACTTTCACTTTTCCATGTCCCGCTAGAAAAAAGAAAAAATTCTGAATCCAAGGCCCCACATTGGAAATTGGTAGTGTAAATCAACAATGGAATGAAAACAATTTAAGAGAAAAATTAACGAGAGATAATTAGATCTGCTCATTATACAGTAATTAAGGCACAAGAACCTGGTATTTAGGTTTTGTGGATAACCACTTATGTACTCTCAGAGTAGAGAGTATTCCTTTGATTCTCAAAGGAATCAGAAAAACAATTAAACCAGTGTGGACACATTGCATGCCTAGAGGATGACTGGGAGGGGTGGGTAAAGAAGTGCAATCTTTGTCGTCATTGTCATCATTGTCGTCATCGTCGTCATTGTCATCATCATCATCATCATAGTCATCATCGTCGTCATTGTCATCATCGTCATCGTCATCACGTTCTGTTCTCGAGCAAAACACTTTAATTCATGTTGCTCCAGTCCACTCAGCTGTAAAAGGATACAACCCGTGACGGAATAGTCTTTCGATCAGAGGGAATTGCTGACCTGCTCACCCAGCCAGCTGGGTGGCATCATCAGGAGGATAAAATGATGCAAAGCGCATTGTGATCAGTGATGTGTAACAACATCCAATAGTCTGGTCAGTCACACGATCGCGGGATAAGCACACTCACTCACACAAACATACACTCATTTTTTAGTGATACATCACACCCACACATAATCCTATATATAAACTGATACATAATGCATATATATATATATAGACAGATAGAAAGAAAGAAAGATAGATAGATAGATAAGACAGATAAACAGATGGATAGATAGATACAGACAGACAGACAGATAGATAGATAGATAGATGGATGGATGGATAGATAGGTAGATGGATGGATGGATAGGTAGGTAGATAGATGGATAGATAGATAGATGGATGGATGGATAGGTAGGTAGATAGATAGATAGATGGATAGATAGATAGATGGATGGATGGATAGGTAGGTAGGTAGATAGATAGATGGATGGATGGATGGATAGATAGGTAGGTAGATAGATAGATGGATAGATAGAATGATAGATAGATAGATGGATGGATAGATAGATAGATAGACAGACAAACAGGCAGACAGAGAAATAGATAGACTGACAGACAGTTAGATAAATAAAAAGATAGACAGACAGACAGATTGATTGATAGATAGATAGATGGATGGATACATAGATAGATTGTTAGATAGATAGATAGACAGATAAATTTATTTTTGATGTAGAGAAAAACACCATAAATAAATATAAAATATATTAAGAAACAATTATTATTATTATTATTGTCATTATTGTTGATTGCTACTGTTGTTGTTGTTGTTAGCACCATCATTGTGTATAGGATTTCCTTGGCAAAACAACAAATCTGTGTCAATAAAATGAAGCTAAAATTTAGGCTGGATTAATTTCACACGACTTACTTATCTTACCTTGGATTAAGTAGAAATCCAAAATCTATGCAATTAGATATTAATGTAATTAAACATTGATTGATTCATATTGCTCGTTATGTTCTATGCTGTATCTATTGGTAATTAACTAAGTAGTAAAGTTGGTATTTCATCTTGACTGGAAACATTTCTTCCTCTCTATTGTGTTGTTGATAACAAAGAGTGTCTTGTTTCTACTACTGCTGCTGCTACTACTACTACTGCTACTGCTGTTGTTGTTTAGGCCAAAGTCAGCTTTTCATAAAGCAGACTTATAACCAAATCTATTTTTAGTCGGCCCCCTTTCAACCTCCTATCGACCCCCTTTCAACCACCTTTGGACTCCCTTTCAACTCCCTTTCAACCCCCTTTCAACCACCTTTGGACCCCGTTTCAACTCCCTTTCAACCCCCTTTCGACCCCCTTTCGACTCCCTTTCCAAACTTTTCCTGCAACTTGAAGATTATACCCAGACACATCTTCCCTGTCTTTTCTCCTTTTCCAACCAGAGTAGCCATGTGTCTCCTTTATTGCTGTTCTTGTCCCCTTATCATACATATTATAATCCCTCGTCACCTGGCACAAAGCCATCTCCCTCAATATCATTCTCCCATCCCCACTCAGCTGAGTCATCTTTTCTGGTGAATTATTCAGAGACTCACTGGTGCTGGTGCAACATAGAAAACACCCTGTCCCCTCAGCAAAGTGGATGGTGTTGGGAATGGCATCCAATTGCAGAAACCATGACAAAGTAGGCATTGGAGCGAGCTTGGCAAAGTCCTCTTGTTTTTCAATTCCTGTCAAACATCCAACCCATACCAAATTGAAAAACGGATGTTAAACAATGATGATGATGACGATGACAACGACAGGGTTAGCAACAGGAAGACTATCCACCCATAAAAACACTGCGCTAGATAACCTGTCTAACCCATGCTGGCATAAAAAAAAATAGATGTAAAATGCTACAGCTGGTGAATAAATGCCTATGCAATTTCAGAAACAGAATTATTTGTCCTTCAAAAAATCAGTGTTTAATGAAGAATATAGTGTATCAATGTAAGGTCAATGTACAGGGGATTGTACATATTACACAGGTTCTTCTGCTACAATTTGTGAATCTTGACTACATAATCATTCTTTTTCTTTTAGGTTTAGAAGAAAATGTACTTCTATGAATCTCAGTAAATACATTTGGGATTTAAAAGACAGAGAACGTTAATTATGATATAAAGAAGACTGTTATTAATTGTGCACCATTGTACAATACTGGTAATTTTAAATGTGACTTTTGCCTTGAGGAAGTCATCATCATCATCATCATTGTTTAATGTCCATTTTCCATGCTGGCATGGGTTGGATGGTTTGATTTGGAGAGCCAGTGGCTCCACCAGGCTCCAGTCTGATCTTGCAATGTTTCTACAGCTGGAAGCCCTTCCTAACGTCAACCACTCCGAGAGTGTAGCAGGTGCTTTTTACATGCCACTGGCACAAGAGCCAGTCAAGTGTGCCTGGCATTGATCACTTTCAGATAGTACTTTTTATGTGCCACCAGCACAGGGGCCAGTCAGGGGGTACTGGTATCAGCCTTGTTCGGTTGGTGCTTTCTACATACCACCAGCACAAAAGCCAGTGAAGGGGTACCTGCATAATATAATTAATTCTAAATTAGTAATATTATATTGTAGAAATAATTTTATGCCAAAATGTTCTCATAAATACAGAAAAGTGTTTAAATATTTAAATAGTAAATAAGTCATCAACTCTAATTGTTTCTCTTATAATCTAATATGCATAATTTTGCTAAAATAAATTTTTAGCATATCTAATAGAGAGATAACTAATTGCCATGACAGAATTTCTGAGCTTCCAATTACTCTGATGTAGAATTTCTATGTTTATTTTTATTGTTTCATTATCTACTGACGTCATTAAAAGTTAAATACTAAACTGGCTTTTTTTAAAAATATATTCCTTCGTGAACTTTTTTTTATATGCATTTAACTATTAGAGATATTAAATGTGTGTGTGTGTGTGTATGCGTGCATGCGTGTAAAGGCACATGGCTTAGTGTGTGTTGTAATTCTTAATGTCGGATTGTTATAACACATCCACTCTGGTATAGTAATATAGTTAAACCAGTAAAGACACGACTGTCTATGACATTCTACTTCATACTCTCTCTCTATACTGACTGATGTCACCTTATTTATAGCGACTAGCACGTACCACTCGTCATGTGGGAGGAGTGTACCATTATTACTATTATCCCCACAACAATGTGTTGCCTTCATGATCTTAAGATTGAGGTTTCGATTCCTGTATATGGCAATATGTTGTGTTCTTGAGAGAAACACTTCTTTTCACGTAGCTCCAGTTCACTCAGCTGGCAAAAAGGAGTTAATCCTGCGATGGACTGTCGTCCTGTCCAGTGGGTAGAATACATATGACACAGAATCTGGGAAACTGGCATTATGGGCCTATGGCTTGGGAAGAAGCTTTGATCCTTTATATATATATATAGGGAAAATTCACAAATAAGCAAAAGCCGAAGACAGGTGGTGTAGACAACAAACAGATGTGTTAGTATAACGTTCGGAAAGTGAAAATGTCTTTAATGTTTCGAGCCTACGCTCTTCCACAGAAAGAAACAAGGAGAAAAAATAAAGAATGTGTAGTGGCTAGCGATCTATCATGGCGACTGCCGGACAGAAGGGTCACACGGGAGAGCTAGGGAGAAGGGGATACAGATTGATACCTACCTACATATATAAATATATTTATACTTATATATATATATGTTATATGTATACACACATGCATATATGTATAAATATATTTGTGTGTGTGTATGAGACGCTTTCCATAATCACAGTTTCCATCTGCCAAATTCATTCAAAAGGCTGGCCTAGGTCCATAGAAGGGGACACTTGTTCAAGGTACTGTAGAGTGGGGCTCAACTTCAAACCTTAAACCCTTTGCAAACTTGTGCTTTAACCAGATGGCTCTATCTGCACCAATCTCTAATCTTTTTCTTATTTCAATCATTAGACTGTGGCCATGCTGGGGCACCACCTCGAGGGATTTTGGTCAAATTAATTGACCCCAGTAAATCAACCACACACACAAACACACACATGAGTGTTTGCTGAAAAGTTCTGGCTTTCGGTAAAATAAAATACAGGAAGATCAGTTAATTATGATTTTATTCAATATATTCCCCTCTCAGATTCACACACTTATTGCAGTGGCCCTTTTTAATTTTTCTAAGCCTGGTACTTTAGCCAAACCGCTAAGTTATGGGGATGTAAACACACCAACACCGGTTGACAAGCAGTAAGTGGTGGGGACAAACACCGACACAAAAATACACACGTGCACACACACAAAGGGCTTCTTTCAGTTTCCGTCGACCAAATCCACTCACAAGGCTTTGGTCAGCCCAAGGATTTAGTAAAAGACACTTGCCCAAGGTGTCACACAGAGGGACTGAACCTGGAACCATGTGGTTGGAAAGCAACCATTTTAGCATGCAGCCACTCTTGTGCTTGTTTTCATAAGAAAAAAAAAAATCAGAGCTCACCACCCCCACAGCCTCCTCCCCACTCCCCCGACTATTTGCATATTCATAGTGTATAACAATAATCAACTGATCTCGTGTAATTACAATATTCTTCCCCTGACGAATTCTCTCCTCCTTCAATCCCAATCTACACAATGAATCGAATCGAACGAATCCATTGTCTTCCACCAAAGTTAAAGCTACATAAAAGACGTCCTCCGGGGAAGGACATCTCCGAGGAAACAGCTTCCTTCTACAATACGGCGCCAACATCGAAGACCAACCCCACAACCACCAACCGTCCAAATGGCTGCTAACGTCTATCTTCGTGGCTTAAACAGGCCTTTTATTACAACAATAACTGTTCAGATATCCGCTTAACACTTACTCATGTCTGTTCAATTGAGTCTCAATTTCCTTCAGTTTTTCTTGTTTTTTGTTATTTTACAATAACATCGATGTTGTTGTCGTAGTTGTTGTTGTTGTTGTTGTGATTGATAGGTCAAGCTAATGAAAGATAATGAAAAAGTAATATACTTGTCACAGCAGGTCATTTAAGGTACATTATAGGCTGGACGACTGCGCTTTTTCTGTTGCCATGGCGTTGACTAATGTTTTGTTGTTGTTGTTGTTGTTGTTGTTGTTAATGGTGGAGTGGTGCTGGGGAGGGTGTTCTGTATTATCTTGATGTTTAAAACAACTCAAGCATTCGCTATTGTTAAGTTTGTAGGATGAGGTTCCAGGAAAATCTATATTATTCGCAAAGGGCGGCAAGCTGGCAGAATCGTTAGCACGCCGGGCGAAATTCTCAGCAGTATTTTTTTGTCTGCTGCTACGTTCTGAGTTCAAATTCCGCCGAGGTTGACTTTGCCTTTCATCCTTTCGGGGTCGATTAAATAAGTACCAGTTACGCACTGGGGTCGATATAATCGACTTAATCCCTTTGTCTCTCCTTGTTTGACCCCTCTGTGTTTAGCCCCTTGTGGGCAGTAAAGAAATAGGTATTTCATCTGCCGTTACGTTCTGAGTTCAAATTCTGCTGAGGTCGACTTTACCTTTCATCCTTTCGGGGTCGATTAAATTAAGTACCAGTTACGCACTGGGGTCGATATAATCGACTTAATCAGTTTGTCTCTCCTTGTTTGTCCCTTCTGTGTTTAGCCCCTTGTGGGTAGTAAAGAAATATATATTATTCACATCTCCTAAATGTGTGTGTGCGTGAGTTTATGTCTGTGTGTGTGTGTCTGTATGTATACAGGGATGGGCAAAGTAGATCATAGAATTCTTATCCTAGAAAAAGAAATAGGGAAACAAAAAGAAAGTGACAACTAGGGCCTAGTGCAGCCCTCTGGCTTTCTAGTTCCTATCAAACCATCCAACCCATGCCAACATGGAAAATGGACTTAAAATGATGACAATGATGATGATGACAACGACGACGACGATGATGATGATGATGATGATATTGAGAGGGTGTTTACATTTTTGTACTGATAATAAAATGTTAAAATAAAAAGGTAACTGTCTTTCTAGAGAGAAATCATTTATATTCCAACCGCATTGGCATTCAGAGACTGCATAACAACATTGCTGGCACCATTTTGCTGACATTGTAAATGCTCTGGGATGTGGCTTCAAGACAGATGGCATTTATCTTGCTTTCAGTAAAGCTTTCAGTAGGGTCAGCCACTGCATTCCTCTGCCTCATCGTTTAGCACCTGTTGTCCATGCTGGCCCAGGTAAAACAGTTTCATAGGAACTAGCAAGCCTGAGAGCTGCACCAAGCTCCAATTGTCTGTTTTGGTACTGTTTCTATAGCTCAACATTCTTCCTTGGCCAACCACTCTACAGAGAGTACTGGGTGCCGTTTACATGGCACCAGCACTGTGCTTTCTACATGGCACTGACCTCAAGTGCTTTTTATATGGCACCAGCTCAGGGGATGACACAAAACACCTGTGCTTTTATGTGGAACACAGATGCTTTTTATGTGGAACTAACACATGTGTTTTTCACCTGACCATTCAATAAAATAACAAGGACATTTGTGGTCACTTACCTGGTCACTTCCAATAGCTAATACCAACAGCCCAAGTACTAAAAAAACCATTCAACATTAGTAAATTGCTGCGTGTTTTCCAAGAACCAATACCCAACATGTTGTGATTGATGGGATAATTGGCTACATGTGATTATCTTCCTTTTTCATTCAGTGTCAGTTGCAGCTGACGCTAAGTGTTTGTTTACTTTCGTTTTGAAACAAAAAACTTTTGCTAAATCAAGAAATTTTCATGAATGGTGATCAGCAAGCACTTCTTTGTCCTTGTTTTCTAAATTTATGTCATTGACCCAGGAAGAAGTTTTCTCTCATACATCATGTTTGTTTTGCATGTGTGTGTGTGTTTACATTTCTAATGTAATTTTAGAAGCATAGAGAAATATGAAAATAACCCACTTTTGCATTGAATGTACCAAAGTAATTGCAACTATAAAATGTTTGCGTGTGTATACATATACATATATATATAAAGAGAGAGAGAGAGAGAGAGCAACGTTTGCATTCAATTAATGTAATTAACAAATTATAAAAGATGCTTATCTTCTCACACAGACAAACAAATAGACAGACAGACAGACTGATGGATGTAGATGTGGGTATGGATACAGACAGATATATCGATAAAGATGTCTCAACAAATTCCATCAGATCCATGCAAACCTGGAAAGGTAGATGTTAAATGATGGTAACGATAATATGTATAACTACAGCAATGTATATATATATATATATACATACATACATAGACATATATAAATGTGTGTGTGTGTGTATACAGGGTGCGTAAGTTATTTGAGGACAGATTTATGCTTATAAAAAAAGACAGATATATAATAACAGATAATAACTTTATTTAGCAAAAAATGCTGTGAGGATGAAAATAAACCTTCTTTTCTATAATGTTATTCAATAAATCCACCTTCAGTTTCAACAGCTGCTTCTATATGAGATCTAAATCATCTACATGCTTGAATCAAGTGGTCTTGGTTCATTTTGGACATTACTCCGACTAAGGAAGCTTTCAATGGGTGTGTTCATTGACCTCTCTCTCAACAATGCTCCACATGTAATAGTCCAATGGATTGAGATCTGGGGAATTAGGAGGCCAAATGTTAGGGGTTATGTGATCATGAAACTTTTCAGCCATCCATTCCTGTGTTACTAGAGCCATGTGTGATACTGCAGAGTCTTACTGAAACACATATGGCCTTTCATTGCATAACAATTGTTTTCAGGACCTCAATGTAAGTGGCAGATTTAACTCCAAGGCCCTGTGGAAAGAAGTAAGGAGGCATCACATGTCCTTCTTTTAGTAATTGTAGGTATTAAGTTGATAATATTTAATATTATATAACTCTATCATAGATAACGTCGTTCAATGTTGATTGAGTTGCTTGAAGGTGGTTCTGTCTCTTAAACTAATCTATATATCATCATCGTTTAACGTCCGTTTTCCGCGCTAGCACGGGTTGGACGGTTTGACCAGGGTCTGGGAAGCCAGGGGCTGCACCAGGCTCCAGTCTGATCTGGCAGTGTTTCTACAGCTGGATGCCCTTCCTAACGCCAACCACTCCGCGAATGTAGTGGGTGCTTATTACGTGCCAGGGGAGTCTGGCATCGGCCACGATCGGTTGGTGCTTTTAACGTGCCATCGGCACGGAAGCCAGTCAAGGCAGAGCTGGCATTGGCCACGTTCGGATGGTGCTTTTTATGTGCCACTGGCACAGAAGCCAGTCGAGGCGGCGCTGGCATGTATCTATATAAAATGCAGTGGGAAATTCGTTATTGTACCACTGAATTGAATTTCTCTCCCCTGTGGACTCGTAAATAAATTCCCGAATATTAATCATTATATACATACATACATACATACATACATACATATAATATATAATATACACAAACACATGTTTTAATGAAAGCAAGTGGTTTAATTTAATATTTTCTAATTAATTAACTTTTTGTGGTACACACACCAACATGAACCGACCTACAAACACTTTTTAATGAAAACATATGCTATGATTTTACAGTTTTCATCTATTTTATCTATTCATTATGTTATGAGTTCTTGACGGTGTTTTTGATACTGTAAATTCTTTAGCTGGATGAATATTTCTAGAGTTTCACTGTCTCATCTACTGCATGAAGTAGTTGTTGGAGTGTGTTTTCCTGATTTTCTTGCACACTGGGGCAATATAACCAGTACTTCGTTAATAATGATGTTATTACGTAATTAAGGCTTTGGTGATGTTGGAATATTTGGAATTGTTCTGTAGCAGGAGCATTTAGCATGTAAGGCTGAAGACGCTCGACCTTTATTCTCTAGAAAAACGCCGCTGCTGTGGTGATCTCATTCTCACTCACAACATCATAAGCGGAAAGTGTAACCTCTCGAAAGAGCTGTTCTTCACTCCTGCTCCAGAGCGTCGGCTGCGGGGTCATTCCGAAAAGCTCCACCTGCGACGATTTCATCTCAATCGAAGGAGAGGAGCTTTCTCCGTCCGGGTTGCGGATCCGTGGAATAAGCTGCCGGACGAGATGGTGAAGATGCCGACGACTGCTCGGTTCAAAGTCTCCCTTGACCACAAATGGCCTGAACTCTTTACATGAACACCACCCTGTACATAACTCCATGTCCTCCTACATGGCCTTGCTTTTTGCTTTTGAGCCAAAAAATTAACTAACTAACTAACTACTGTATCTGATGAAAAACAACAACTCAAGGATATGATTGTGATTTGCTAGAATATGACCAGCATCATGAAAGAAATCTGACGATTGAGGACTGCATGTGGGACCAGATCTGAGCAAGAC
Source organism: Octopus sinensis (assembly GCF_006345805.1). Taxonomy (NCBI): domain Eukaryota; kingdom Metazoa; phylum Mollusca; class Cephalopoda; order Octopoda; family Octopodidae; genus Octopus; species Octopus sinensis. The sequence continues at coordinate 2,520,455 of NC_043014.1, forward strand.
CACCACTAGGTACTCAGCACATTTTAGCCACTACTGACAGACGGTGGACAGCAGGCATCAGACTGGACACAGGAGGTGATGGCAGTCAGCAGACCGTAGCAGAAGCTGCAGCTGGCCAGAGTGCTGTCCATAATACGAAACAATGGACAGAAACAACAGCAACACACAATGGTCAGCTAATGGTCAAGAAACTCACAACAGGGACTACTTTGATACCTATTTCTTTGCTACCCACAAGGGGCTAAACACAGAGGGGACAAACAAGGACAAACAAACGGATTAAGCTGATTATATAAAAGGCGGCGAGCTGGCAGAAACGTTAGCATGCCGAGCGAAATGCTTAGCAGTATTTCGTCTGTCATTACGTTCTGAGTTCAAATTCCGCCAAAGTCGACTTTGCCTTTCATCCTTTCGGGGTCGATAAGTTAAGTACCATTTACACACTGGGGTCGATGTAATTGACTTATTCCCTTTGTCTGTCCTTGTTTGTCCCCTCTATGTTTAGCCCCTTGTGGGCAATAAAGAAATATAAGCTGATTATATTGACCCCAGTGCGTAACTGGTACTTAATTTATTGACCCCGAAAGGATGAAAGGCAAAGTCGACCTTGGTGGAATTTGAACTCAGTACCACAAAGCATTTGCCCAGCGTGATAACGTTTCTGCCAGCTCACCTTGTTCAAGAACAATAAGCTTTGAACTCTCTCTCTCTATTTGTTGTTCATTGTCATGACAACATTTTTTTTTTGTTTACAATGAAAATATCTTTTATCAAAAATCTCAAATAGATTTTAGTATTCTTTATTGTAACATTTCCATTCTAATTGGTCACATGACAAGATGTCGAACTGACATATTTTGTGTCTGTGTATTAGATGTACTACCACCATTGAGGTCTCTTTGAATATCACCATGGCTGGAACTGATGTAAAGAGATAACTCTGTCCAACCTGTATCACCACCTACAAGGACAAATCATTTTTGTTCACAAAACTAACTGACTTTGACGTATTTCTTCTGCCAATTGTAGAGAGGTTATATGCCCTTGGCCATTTGAATCTGATGAGTTGCCCAATTGTTAGCGCTTTATAGGTATGAAACCAATTGTCACCTTCTGACTGACCATAACAATCAACCCCATATATATATATATATATATATATATATATATATATATATATATATATATATATATATATATCATCATCATCATCATTGTTCGACCGTGGTCGAGACAATGGAATATATATACATACGATGGGCTTCTTTCAGTTTCCGTCTATCAAATCCACTCAGAAAGCTGAGGCTATAGTAGAAGACACTTGCCCAAGACACAGCCACTCCTACGCCTATATATATATATATGAGCCACAAATAGTTTCTTACTTTAGAGACATCAGTGTCTTGATTTTCAAACAGAATAATAGACCTTGTGCTCAGAGCCTGAGGAATGCCTGTAGACACAAGGCATGTTATAAAAACCTACCTAGACACATGTCTCCAGAAGAAAGAAACCATTAGCAGCTCATATCTTAACTCTGCATACATTAAATGATATATTCATACATATATATCACACATATATATATATTAATGCATTCGTGCTTTGGTGTTGGAGAAGACTTTTACGGATTCCATGGACAGCGAGGCTCACCAATGGAGAAGTTCTTAAGCAGATCAGGCCGAAAATGTCGCTAGAAGCTAGGATCACCAAGCATAGATTGGTATATTTCGGTCATATTATGCGGAAAAAATCCCTGGAGAAGGACATCATGCTCGGAATGGTCAGTGGCAAGAGAGGAAGAGGCCGACCAAGAACCTGCTGGCTTAACACCATCAAGAATGATACCGGAATGGACATAGCCAATCTGAAAGAAGCGACCAATGATAGAACTGACTGGAGGACACTGATCCATCGAGTAACAGAGAGTCAACTTTGACTGAGCGGATAGATATATATATATGTATAAAACTGCTCTCCTCTATGTCCATAAAGTCTAAATATATTTAAAATTCTTGTTATATGCTTGATAATAACAGACAAACTACCTACATTG
>NC_043014.1:2527510-2537510 GCF_006345805.1 Octopus sinensis
GCGAGTCGAATGGCACCAATTAAAACCCAATAACCGAACCCTGTGACAATTTGAAAACAAACGGATCTCAAAATTATTTAACACATTTCTTTTTCCCTACAGGTCTTTCTGGTGTGGGTAGTGTTCAGTAAAAACCCACACGTTTAGATGGTGTATAAAGATTTCAAATATATATATATATACATACATATACCTCTGTATGTATCCCCATCCCTTAAATAACTTGCAAACGAGTCTTTAAGTTCGTGCAGAAAAATTTTTTAAAAAGCCCTCAACAAGGGAAAAATTTTCTTGTTTCCTCGTTTCGCACATCTCACAGGTGCCTCTACAAATCTCTGTTTCCCTCTATCGCTATCCTGTAAAGTACTTCTCCATCAGGTGCGCCTCGTTTGGTTTTATAGACTGACTGTCCGTGGTGGGAGCTAGATGGCTGAAGTGACCAGTCCCCTTTCACCCAACAGAAGTCACGGCCACGAATCTGTTGGCAAGCGCTGTTCGGATCGTCTCCAACAATCCGGATTTGAAGGTTTTACGTAAGTAGTAGTTTGTATTTATTTAGCTTATCTAAACCCATGCATAACCTAACACACAGCACGTCAACTGCACACATATTAAATATGTTTATATATTTAAACTGTATTTATTATATGCATATTTCTTTCCTACGGTTTTTGCTTTGTAAGGTATACAGCCATTGAAAGTTTTTAAACAGATCTTTGATCCAAGACAAATGTATTATCAATAGGTAACAACCATGATTTCTAGATACATCTACCACTTACATATAAGGCACTGAATCATGTGGGTATCAGTGCCCTGCGTTATAAGTTCAAATCCTGCCGATGTCAGCTTTGTTTTTCGTCCCTTTTGGGGTTGATAAAAATTCTTTCTCTTTATCTTTGGATTGTATTGGAAGATTCAGCATTAAGTCACATAATGTTAAGCTGATTCGGCAAGAGAACTGCACCAAAGGTACACGTCCGTAGAATACCTGGCTACTTACAAACACATTAATTTCATGAACAGGGATTCCGTTGATGGCACGACTGAACGATCATCGTCGAAAATGCCGGAGAACCCGTTACCATTTATTTATAAATAAATCTCTGCGTGTGTATAACTCTTCGTGTATATCTATCATATTTTATATGCGTGTTTATAGCAGGTACTCGTCACAGACCTTAACAATTCATGGTGTATATGAGTTCTTAATCGAAGTAGATATTTTATTGTTGTTGGTGTTTTTTAACCCCAGGTCAAGCCCTGATCCAACAGACCTATAATCAGCGGTAACCAATACCAAAGACCCCCAATATTTAGAGCTATTTTTGGCCTCATCACCTTACATATCATTTCAATTCTTTAAAGGATGCGTGATTTTAAGGGGACTTGGCTGTTATTGGTGCTAAACATGTATTTTATCCCAATCAACTCTGATACGTCATACTTGTTCAAAGATTTCCAAGTATTCTTCACATCTTCTATTCAAGCATAATGTATCTAAGACTACATTATCAATTGTGCCCTCACTTGTTCTTTTTAAAAACTGTAACATTACAGGGGCGGACTGAGCCGTCGGTCAGTCGGACACCGCTCGAGGGCCCAGGGCCCGCACTCTACATGTTAACTCTACACAACAGTTATGCCCAGAGCCCTTAATACTCTCAATCCGTCACTGGTAACACATGATTACAGGAACACTTGGCTGCTATTTCTAGCAAAATGCGCAACCATGTAGATCAGTGTTTCTCTTAAAGGGTCCTACAGTCTCCCTTGGTGCTTGTGGTGGTGGGCATGCGAGGATTGAAAAGAGCTGAAGAGTAATTACCATATCTTAGTAAAATCAAAATGGTTTTCTAAAACATTTCAAACTGTTTCAAATGAAGTAAAAATGCCCCGGGCCGACCAATGCCTTGTGAGTGGATTTGGTAGATGGAAACTGAAAGAAGCCTGTCGTATATATGTATATATATATGTATGTGTGTGTATATGTATGTGTGTCTGTGTTTGTTCCCCTAGCATTGCTTGACAACCGATGCTGGTGTATTTACGTCCCCGTCACTTAGCGGATCGGCAAAAAGAGACCGATAGAATAAGTACTGGGCTTACAAAAGAATAAGTCCCGGGGTCGAGTTGCTCGACTAAAGGCGGTGCTCCAGCATGGCCGCAGTCAAATGACTGAAACAAGTAAAAATTGGTAAATCTATGTGGCTGCAAACTTGATTGTTTTCTTGTTAATAATAATAATAATAGTAATAATAATAATAAGGGATGGTCATCTTTTTTAGTGGGTGTAGGGACATTAGACTTGACAGCAGATCAAGTTTCTCTCAGGAATGTTACAGGTGTGGCTAAGGTGTGGTCTTACCTCCTCCTCCTCCTCATCATCATCATCATCACCACCACCACCATCATCACCATCAAATCTTTTACCCTTTATGGGGTTGGGCAAAAGAGGACACTATAAATATATCGCAGGCTTTAAAAAAATAATTACTGGGGGTCAATCCATTTGATGAAGAAATGCTTCAGGGTGGTGCCCCAGCATGGCCGCAGTCTAATGGTTGAAACAACTAAAAGATAATAAAGATATATGGCTGTGTGGTAAGAAGCTTGCTTCCCAACCCCAGGATTCTGGGGTCAGTTGGACTGTATGGCACCTTGGACAAGTGTCTTCTACCATAACGTGGCACTCTGTCGGTTACGACGACACGGGTTCCAGTTGATCCGATCAAAGGAACAGCTTGCTCGTGAAATTGACATGCAAGTGGCTGAGCACTCCACAGACACGTGTACCCATAACATAATTCACAGGGAGATTCAGTGTGACACAGTGTGTGATAAGGCTGGCCCTTTGAAATACAGGTACAAGAGAAACAGGAAGAAGGAGTGAGAGAAAGAGTACAGTAGGGTTCGCCCCCCCCCCTACCGGAGCTTCGTGGAGCTTTACGCTCAATAAACACTCACAACGCCTGGTCTAAGAATTGAAACCGCAATCCTACGACCATGAGTCTGCTACCGTAACAACTGGGCCATTGCACTACCACGTCTTCTACTATACCCTCAGGCTGACCAAAGCCTTGTTAGTGGATATGGTAGACGGAAACTGAAAGAAGCCCGTCTGTGTGGTAAGTAGCTTCTTGACCAACCACATAGTTCTGGGTTCAGTCCCACTACATGGCACCTTGGGCAAGTGTTTTCTACTATAGCCTCGGGTTGACCAAAGTTCTAAATTACAATCTTCCACCCAACCTTAGTCACTATTTATGTTCCTAACACTAGCTGAATGATAACTAAGTTATTTTACTAAATTCTTTGTTATATTTAAAATCAATTGGAAGAAACACAGAGCATCTCAACAGAAATATGGTAACAAAAGGTTTAAAACCTATCAAAATTTGTATTAATTTATATTCCAAACATAAGCTTAACAATGACAAAGATATTTTACTAAATTCTTGAATATTTTCAAAATTAATAGAAAGGAAGATGGTGAATTTCAACAGAAATCTGGTAAGATAAGAGTTAAAGTGATCTGAAATAAAAGATTCCATCAAAACCTCACACTAATTTATGGACCAAACCAACTTAATGATGACAAAATTATTTTACTAAATTCTTCAATAATTTCAAAATTCAACTGAAGCTTGTTGTTTTATGGTTGGATGCTCTTCCTGTTGCCAACCCTTGCCTGTTTCCAAGTAAGGTAACATTTTGCTCCAGCTAGACACATAGGGAAGGACACTGCTCCTATGATGACACTTGTCTTACGACCGTTTGTCACGAAATGTCAAGAATTGCTAACACATACCCACATATACATACACATACACACTTTTTATATACAAACACTGCCAGATCAGACTGGAGCCTGGGGCATCCTCCTGGCTTCCCAGACCCCGGTCGAACCGTCCAACCCGTGCTAGCATGGAAAACGGACGTTAAACGATGATGATGATGATATATTCATCAGGTTTCTTTCAGTTTCCAGTTGCCAAATCCACTTACAAGGCTTTTATTGACTTGGGGTTATAGTTGAAGACCCTCGTCCAAAGTGCCACGCAGTGGGACTGAACCTGAAACCCTGTGGTTGGGAAGCAAACTTCTCTATCATACAGCCCTGCCTAAGCTTATGGCCAAGTTCTTCTAAAACCGCTCTCCTCCAATATTTTATGCTTTTTATCTCATAGCTTCCAATAATGATGCTTCACAAAACAGAAGCTCCTTTCAGAGGTTTTTGTGGTTCAGCTTTTATAGTTTTGATCCCTTTCTTCTTCTTATATTTCTGTTAAAATATATTTCATCATCATTCAACGTCCGCCTTCCATGCTAGCATGGATTGGACGATTTTGACTGAGGGCTGGCGAACCAGATGGCTGCACCAAGCTTCAATCTTGATCTGGCAGAATTTCTACAGCTGGATGCCCTTCCTAACGCCAACCACTCCGAGAGTGTAGTGGGTGCTTTTATGTGCCACCGGCACGGGGGCCAGTCAGGCGGTACTGGCAACGACCTCGCTCGAATCTTTTACACATGTCACCTGCACAAGTGCCAGTAAGGCGATGCTGGTAACGATCACGCTTGAATGGTGTCTTTTACGTGCCGCTGGCACGGAGGCCAGATAGCCTCTCTGGATGGTGCTCTGTGTCATTCAATTCTTAAAATAATGAAACATTTAGCAAAATAACTTTGGACATTATTAAGCTCAGGTTACTTTACTAAATTCTTCATTATTTAAAAAAATTATTTAAAAGAGCAGTGTATTCCAGGAGAAATATGGTAACAAAAGAGTTAAAGTGATCTAAGTTAAAACTATCCTTCAAAATTTCACATTAATTTTTGTTCCAGTTCAGCTTAATGACGAGACAAAATTTCTCTGCTGAATTGCAAATTTTTTTCAGAAGTACAAGAGTCCAGAAATCTGGCTATTTTTGAAACTGGAATCTAGAAATCTGGCTTTGAATTTTGCAGGTTGTAGCAGTTCACTACATGGTTGTTTTGTTTTGGTTTCTGTGGCATATGCGTCACACGATGCCAGATCAAGCAGACCCTGCTTTAGAAGTATATTAATTTGTATATGTGTAAAAACCAACACTTCCTTTTTCCGAGCTGAGATTCGAAACTGAATCTAAGGATTCTCACTCATCTGATTCACCACTGACTAAACAGGCGCAAAAGAAATTTCTTTATTTACATTATTTATATTTAATGGATATTTGTCCTCACTATGCCATATGCCCACGGGCATATGGCATAGTGGGTAAGAGCACAGGCTACTAACCCCAAGATTCCTAGTTTGATTCCAGGCAGTGTCAATATCATCAAAAAATACCTTAGGAATGAGAACCCAGTTTCAAAATTTTCTCAAGACACCTGATGAAGGCTGGAGGGTATATCAGCTGAAACGTTGTGTTAACAACAAACAAGATGAGGACAAATATCTGTCAAATGTAAATAATGTACATAATTCCTCATCTCTTAACCCTTTAGTGTTTAAACCGGTCATATCCGGCCAAAATATTCTACCTATTTTATGTTCAAACTAGTCAGATCTGGTCATTCATAGCTACCCTATTGTGTCATTTTAAAAATAAACAATCATGAAATTATGCAAGATTAATTTTACATGGTGTGAATACATAAGCTTTACATTTGACAGAATAATCTGAATGCTAAAGGGTTAAATATAGAACAGAAATTTCTTTGTCCTGTCAAAAAATGATGGATGGTTTCCCTTCGACCTTCTACTGTAAAATAACCTCAGGCCAACCAAATCCTTGTGAGTGGATTTGGTAGCTCATTGTGTGTGTGTGTGTTTGTCTCTCCTTGTCTTGATATCTTATGAAAGCTGTAAATGAGTGTCACTGTCATACAAGCAGTGTCAATCATTTCCAGTATTCTGCACAAACATGTCTGGCCATGGGAAAATATTACCTTATTTGAAAAACAGATGAGGGTTGGTGACAGAAAGGGCATCCAGCTGTAGAAAAATTTGCTTCAACAGATTCCATGAGAGCAAGGCAAGCATGGAAAAGTGGACATTAAAATGATGATGGTGATGGTGGTGGTGATGATAAAGATGAAAGGATGTGATTTGAGGGAGATGTGGCTGTTATTTGTTGCTAGTCAAGGGACCACCATCATCATCATCTTTTAACATCCGCTTTCCATGCTAGCATGGGTTGGACGATTTTGACTGAGGGCTGGCGAACCAGATGGCTACACCAGGCCCCAATCTCGATCCGGCAGAGTTTCTACAGCTGGATGCCCTTCCTAACACCAATCACTCTGAGAGTGTAGTGGGTGCTTTTTATGTGCCAGGGGAGGCTGGCAACGGCCACCTTCGGTTGGTGCTTTTACGGGCCACCGGCACGGAAACCAAAGTCTGTTTCATTAGATGTCACTTTTGGTATTTGCTCCTAATTGCAGACCTTGATTGAATGTTATGTTTATTAAGTAATGTGTGGTGGTGGGGGCAGTAATTGTGTTGTTTTAATTATATCTTGACTGCAGCTCATTAATTCCACTAATTAACCCATTCATTACCAATTTTCTGTTGAAATACACTGCCTTTTCTTTTTAATTAATTAAACATTACGAAGAATTTAGTAAAATAACTTTCTCGTTATTAAACTGGTGTTTTTTTTTTTTGGTGCATAAATTAATGTGAAATTTTGATGGGTGCAGGTTTTAATTAAGATCTGCTTAAACGAGAATCACGTATCATAGAACTAGGGACCGTCTTAGGAAATTGGTATCAGAAAGGTTAATCATGGAATAGCCTTTATCTTGTTTCAGTCATTTGACTGTGGTCATGCTGGAGCACCTCCTTGAAGGATTTTATTCAAACAAATTGCCCCGGGGCTCTTTTTTTTTTTAAACCTTGTACTTTTTCTATCAGACTCTATTGCTGAACTGCCAAGTTACAGGGACATAAACATACCAGCATAAGTTATCAAGCAGTGATGGGGAGGGGACAAAGATACACGCACAGCTGTATATATATAAATGAGTGTTTGTGTGTGTGTATGTTCCTTATGCATTTGAAAACTGGGTTACTGATTTTGACATATGGAGTATCAAAAGATTCGGTAATCTTTTGGCTACCAAATAAACTTTATCTTTGTTTACATATTGTCTACGTTATCTCAACAACCAGGTTTCATTAGAAAGTGAAAGTAGTTTCACACTTTCAGTTTGAACTAAAATTACATCTACCAGATCCACTCACAAGGCCTTGGACGGCCCAAGGCTGTAGTAGATGACACTTGCTGATGATGCTACACTGCAGGATTGAACCCAGACTATGTGGTTGGGAAGCAAGCTTCTTACCACACAGCCACCCCCACGCCCCTATATATATATATGGGACCGTGTGTGTATCGTTGGCGATTTTTTTCCTCCGTCTTCCCTTCTTTGGATCTTTCCTTTTCCTATGTTTCTGATGAAGAGTTCCGCTCGAAATGTTAAATCCTCCTTCTTTCCTTCTTTCCTGAGCGTCCAATAATACTATACTTGTTCCACATCCTCGAGTTGTTGTGTTTTCTATTTGTGTTTTCATGTTTGGATTAACTATATATATATATCATCATCATCATTATATATATATATATATATATATATATATTATAAGCTTCTTTCAGTTTCTGCCTACCAAATCCACTGAGATGGCTTTGGTTGGCCCAAGACCATAAAAGAAGACAATAACCCAGGGTGCCATGTGGTGGGATTGAACCCAGGACCATGTGGTTAAGAAGCAAGCTTCTTACCACAGTTGAATGAATTGGACCCCAATTCTTTTTTTTTTTGTCTTTACGTTTGGTACTTATTCTGTTAGTCTCTTTTTGCTAAACTGCTAAGTTGGGGTAAGGGTGTTGGGGTAGGCAACACCAGCATTGATTGTCAAGCGGTGGTGTACGACAAACACAGACAGATAGACACGCAATGGGCTTCTTTCAGTTTCCATCTAGCCTGGTTTGCTGATCAGCCAGAGAGCTTCTGTATGATTTCCAGCTACCAATTTTACTTGCATTGCTTTCAAGATGTAGTGGACGAGACTTGTCCAAGGTGGTGGGCACTGGGATTGACCCAGAAGCCATGTGGTTGGGAAGGGAACTTAACGACACACAGTCATGCTTGTGCTGATAATTTTCTGTATTATCTTAATTGGATTGTCATCACGTACCAAAGCCTCTCAATAAACAAGGATATAAGGATATATATATATGTGTGTGTGTATATATATATATATATATATATATTTATACACACACACTGCCTTGTTCATTAAAAGTATATATGTATATATGTGTATAGATATATATATATATATACACACATACACACACTGCCTTGTTCATTAAAAGTATACATGTTTATATGTATGTATGTGTGTGTATATATATATATATATATATATGAACACACACTCACAGCCTTGTTCATCAGAAGTATATATGCTTATATGTATGTATATACACATACACATATATTTAAAGATATACTTATATAAATATACACACACATATATACATACATATATATATATATATATGTACACACACACACACACATATTTGTGTATCTTTTTGTGTAATTAATTGAGTAATAAAAAATAATTGCACCCATGACTGGCAACTAAATTTTGTTGTTAATTACCCTCCTGGGGCACAGCTAACTGCAGCTTAAGCTGACATCAATAGTTTTGCTTCCTTATAATGGTATATTTGGTATTTGGTGGTGGAGGGGTGGCGATGGTGGAATGTTGGGGTGGGAGCTAACGAGAATGTGAGAGTAATAAGGAGGAGGAAAAGGAGAGAGGGAGAGAGAGACGAGGGAGGAGTGGAAAAATTGTGAATTGTGTGTGGGGGGAGAAGTGTGTTTGTAAGGGAGGTGGGAGGGATAATGTGGAGGTGTGGTTAGGCGGGAATGGAGGAGAAGGAGAGGAACTGACAGTAGAGGGTATGGAAGAGCAAAGGTGCTTGGACAGAAAGAGAAAGGAAATGTATGCCTGTGTGTGTGTGTGTGTTTGTAAGAAAGTGAGAACAAATGAGAGAGAGAGAGAGAGAGAGAGACCTTTATGATGCTGCAACACATCTCTGACTTTCTAGAATTTTCTCTTGGAACCGTTTAAGCCAGATTATTCCAGTCAGTTTATCTTGGTAATGTCTACATCATAACTGCAAATTCTTTTATCTTGGATAGATTTACTTTGGACACCCTCTCTGCCCCGATCCCCGAGGCCTGTTTCCACGTTTTGAATATCTTCTCTAAGTCTTCTACAGACTCAGCTTTGAGAATCAACTGCTCAGTTCTTGGAAGGATTCCCATGCTACCAATCTGCTTGAGACTGCCCTGGGTTCTATGACTCAAAATTCTTGTTTGAAACTGATCTAAATTAACCCTTTAGTGTTCGCATTATTCTGCCAAAATTAATGCTTTTTTTATCCACATTGTTTTGAACTAATCATGCATTATCTTGTCGCTATGAGATTTTGATGAGGTAGCTGTTAATTTTTAAAACGATATTGTAGGGTTGGTCTGAGAGACCAGATCTGGCCAGTTTGAACATAAAACAAACAGAATACTTATGGCCGGTTTAATTGCTAAAGGGTTAAAGCTTTACATCAAAATTTTGCACCAGGCACCGGTTTAATGACAAAAGTTTTCTTAATAAATTCTTGGTTAATTTCAAACGTAATTAAAACAAATGGATTGTGTTTCAATAGAAACATTGTAACAAAAGTATTAAAGTAATTAAAATCAAAATCATCATCATCATCGTTTAATATCAGCTTTCCATGCTGGCATGGGTTGGATGGTTTGACATGGAGCTGGTCACCAGAGAGCTGTCCAGACCCCCAACTGTCTGCATTGTCATGCTTTCTACAGCTGGATGCCCTCCCTAATACCAACCATTTAACAGAGTGTGCTGGATGCCTCTTTATGTGCCACTGGCATAGGTGCCTTTTATGTGTCACCAGCACCTGAAAGGACAGCC
>NC_043014.1:2542510-2545010 GCF_006345805.1 Octopus sinensis
GTTGGACACTGGGGTCAGTGTAATCGACTAGCCCCCACCACCCCGAAATTGCTGGCCTTGTGCCAAAACTTGAAACCATCATCATCATTATTATTATCATTATTAAGAAGGTGGCAAGCTGGCGGAATTGTTAGCACGCTGAACGAAATGCGTAGCAGTATTTTGCCTGTTCCTGCATTCCGAGATCAAATTCTGCCGAGGTCAATTTTGCCTTTCATCCTTTCGGGGGTCCATAAAATAAGTACCAGTGAAACACTGGGGTCGATGTAATTGACTAGTCCCCTCCCTCCAAATTTGAGGCTTTGTGCCCAAAGCAGAGATTGAAGGATTTTTAATTGCAGCTGAAGACCAAAGCCTCCCCACCAGAAATTACCAAAAACATGTAATGAAAAGAAACATAACAAGTAACTGCAGAATATGTGGAGATGGACAAGAAACAATAAATCATATTATCTCTAGCTGCCCAGTCCTGGCTAAGAAGGAATATATTCACAGACATGACAGAGTTGGAACCTATATACACTGGAAGCTATGCCAACATTATTGAATAACAACAGAAAAAAGATGGTATAAGCACACACCAGAAAAGGTCACAGAAAACGAGAAAGCAACCATACTCTGGGATATGCCGATACACACAGATAAAGAAATTAAGGCCAATAGGTCAGATATGGTGAAACTCTCTGCAATGGGTGTGGGGGATGACCTTTTTAACTGGTTGAAATCCTTCATCCTCAGCCGAAAGGAGGTAGTCACAGTTCTAGGACAGCACTCTACACCATATGAGATGTCATCGGGTGTACCACAGGGATCTGTCCTTGGCCCCCTCTTGTTTGTGGCATACATTAACGACATAGATGCCAATTTAAAGAATGCCACAGTATTGAAATATGCAGACGACATCAAGCTGTACCTTGAAATCAAGAGGACAGATCCTGATGTCTACAACTCTTTCCTGCAATCAGACCTAGACACAATGCAGCAATGGATCACAGACTGGCAACTGAAACTGGCTGTGGACAAGTGTACCACCATGCATTTTGGGAGAAAAAACCCTGCGTTCACATACTCCCTCCACAACACTGATATCAAGAAATCCTCTTGCGAGCGTGACCTAGGCATCACTGTCAGCAGTGATCTGCGTTGGTCAAAGCATATCTCTAAGATTGTCAGGAAGGCCGAGGGTGTCTTGGCATCACTCAGCAGGTCTTTTGTTAGCCGCTCTCCAGCCATCTATTTAAAACTGTATACAGCTATGGTACGACCACACTTGGAATTCGCATCATCAGTTTGGAACCCCTATCTTGCACAGAACATTGACCTCCTGGAATCTGTCCAGAGACGTGCAACCAAACGCATACCCTCCATCAGACACCTACCATATTCTGAGCGCCTTGTTTCCCTGGGCATGGATTCACTGAAGCTCCGGCGTTTGGCGACGGACTTGGTAAACACCCACAAAGTTATCAACCACCTCACCAACAACAACACTGAACACCTTTTTGATCTCCATGTGTCTAACACACGTGGACATGCCTACAAAGTCAGAAAACAATACAGCTCCCATGACTTTCGGAAACATTTTTTCACGCTCAGAGTTGCTGAAGCATGGAATAAACTGCCTGCGTCAGTTGTTGACTGCCATGACACTGCATCTTTTAAGGCCCTCATGCTTTCCGAAATCCGCCGAAACTTCACCTGATTATATATACACTTTAGATGAGTTGTAGTGCACCTGAGCACTGTACACAATTATTATTATTATTATTATATAGTTGTCAGAGATCATGAAGAAAAAAAATGTTTTCTAATTGATGTATCAATACCGGCAGATGACAACGTGTCTCTAAAAGAAATGGAGAAACTTTTAAAATACAAAGACCTGGAAATAGAGGTAACTAGAATATGGAATCTAAAACAGAAACAATTCTTATCATAGTAGGTGCATTAGGTATGATAACAAAATATTCAAATACATAACAAAAACACCAGGACTTATATATATAACATACAGAAAATTGCACTACTGGGCACCTCACACATCCTACGCAAAACACTTTCAATAGAGGAACCATCAGAGCATCACAGCAAACCACAGCACATACCCAGGGCAAACACAGCTGCGCTCGGTAGTGCAGTGAAAGCATGCTATAAAAATAAGACCACTGAATAATAATAATACTAATTATTATTATTATTGTTATTTTATTAGCTGAACACAAATATCAAGGTGGGGCATTAATAGAGTATAAACTATTGTGAAAAGTTATAAATTGAAAGATTTTCTGATTTTTTGAGAAAAGGAAAACAGAGATAAGAATACATAAAAATATATGTGTGTGTATATATATATATATATATGTATAAAGTGTGTGTGTGTGTGTGTGTATATATATATATATATATATGTGTGTGTGTGTGTGGAGGCGCAATGGCCTAGTGGTTAGGGCAGCGGACTCGCGGTCGTAGGATCCCGGTTTCGAACCCAGACCGGGCGTTG
>NC_043014.1:2547510-2672510 GCF_006345805.1 Octopus sinensis
GTCTGTCTGTCCATCTCTATCTATCTGTCTATCTACATCGGTGGCTGGGAATCTTTTTTAACCAATTACCCCAAAATATATTTATTTACACCAAAGTTATCCCCTTGATTTGAAAGGAAGGACATCATAGATTCTATGAATTCAAAAGCTTTATTGAATCTATTTACACGTCCATTACATTAGACAAGTGCTGTGTTGCCAGAAGAAAAACTTTCTGTTGTTACAAGGACACATCATCATCATCATCGTTTAACGTCCGTTTCCCACGCTAGCACGGGTTGGACGGTTCGACCGGGGTCTGGGAAGCCAGGGGCTGCACCAGGCTCCAGTCTGATCTGGCAGAGTTTCTACAGCTGGATGCCCTTCCTGACGCCAACCACTCCGTGAGTGTAGTGGGTGCTTTTTACGTGCCACGTTTTTTATATAATTTTACTTATGTCTCTATGAGTCCTACTTACCCCCAAGAATTTTATTTTTACCCCACAGGGGATAATCTACTCCGGTTTGCTAACTCCTTATCTATATCTATCTGTTTGTCTGTCCCTTCTTCCCTCCCTCTGCTTGTTCCATCTACCCATCCAATGGCATCTTTCAGTTTCTGTCTGCTAAATCTACTCACAGGGCTTTGGTTAGCCCAAGGATATGGTAGTAGCAGAGACACTCGTCCAAGGTGCTATGCAGTGGGATTGAACCTAAAAACAAGAAGCAAAGCAAGCTGCTTAACCACAAAGCCATCCACACACACCACACACACATACATGAATCGGTTTATCTGCCTCTTTCCATTCTATATGAGGGAACGGCGACTTTCGAGTCGAAAAGGTCTGCAGAGCTGGAGGAGAAAAGACGACAACAACCACGTACGACTCTCCCTTCCGGCACTAGATGTCCGCACTGTGACCGATCTTTTCAAGCAAGAATTGGTCTTATCGGTCACCTGCGGACTCACCAGTAAATCTGCGCGAAGACCATCATCCTCGACCTTGAGGGATTGCCATCATCATCTTTATTGCCTACAAGGGGCTAAACATAAAAGGGGCAAACAAGGACAGACAAAGGGATTAAGTCGATTACATCGACCCCAGTGAGAAACTGGTACTTTATTTATCAACCCCGAAAGGATGAAAGGCAAGTCGACCTCAGCGGAATTTGAACTCAGAACGTAACGGCAGACGAAATACCGCTAAGCATTTCGCCCAGCATGCTAACGTGTCAGCCAGTTCACCGCCCTTTTCCCTCTATATATAAACACACATATCTGTTTGTTATGTTTGGCCATGGTCATATTTTGACCAATGAAACACATGCACTATTTACTTGGTCTCCACTTTATTATTATTATTATTATTTTTATCATTTTAGTGTCCTTGATCTAATCTCCTTCATCACACATCCTGTGATCTCTTCAACAACTCTTTTTTTCCACGTGCATCCACTTTTCCTGCTTTGTTCATACTGACTCATCATCATCATCATCGTTCAATGTCCGCTTTCCATGCTGGCATGGGTCGGACGATTTGACTGAGGTCTGGCGAACCAGATGGCTGCACCTAATCTGGCAGTGTTTCTACAGCTGGATGTCCTTCCTAACGTCAACCACTCTGAGAGTGTAGTGGGTGCTTTTTATGTGCCACTGGCATGGCATGCCAAACAATCCTTTGTACTATAGGCACAAGGCAAAAAAGTTTTGTGGGGAGTGGGTAAGTCGATTACATCGATCCCAGTATGCAACTGGTATTTAATTTATCAATCATGAAAGGGTGACAGGCAAAGTCGACCTCGGTAGAATTTGAACTCAGAACGCTAAGACAGACAAAATGCTGCTGGGCATTTTTTGTCTGACAAACTAACAGTTCTGCTGACTCGGTACCTTACAAGGATTTCTTTTATTGGCCACAAGGGTCCAAGACATGGAGGACAATATCGAAGGACAAATAGAGACGGGTAGGATTTACATCAGTTGAAGGGAAATACTACCACAGTCAAGGATATAACAGAGGAAATATGATAGAAATTAGAGGAATAAATAGTCTTTTCTTTTAAAGGCACAAGGCCCGAAATTTTGGGGGGGTGGGGAGCAATCGATTAGATCGACCCCAGTATACAACTGGTACCTAATTTATCGACCCCGAAAGGATGAAAGGCGAAGTCGACCTCAGCGGAATTTGAACTCAGAATGAAAGAAATGAATATTCTTTTCTGCACTAGGCACAAAGCCCAAACATTTTGGGGAGGGGGCCAGTTGATTAGATCGAGCCCAGTATGCAACTGGTACCTAATTTATTAACCCCGAAAGGATGAAAGGCAAAGTTGACCTCTGCTGAATTTGAACTCGGAATGAGAGAAATGAATATTAAATAGATAAAATAGCAGGGGAGTCCACTTAGGGCAATCTGGGGGTAAACCCCCACACAAAAATCTAGGATTACTCTGCTATCCTCAAGGCATGGGAATAACAACAACAACAGTTGTGTGTGATTAAGACACAAACCCATCAATTTTGAGGGAAAGGGCAATAGTTGACCGGTACTTCATTTTAATAATGGGTGTGTTTCTCAGCTTTTCATTCAAGCACACTTGAAGAATTCTAAGAAAATATAATTATTTAGATAAAGAAAATGACAAAAAAGCAACATTTCCTTTTAGTTTGGAATTCTGTCTGCTCTGTTGGAAGATCACAGTTCTCCGTCTCATCTGTCAACGGTATTTTCTTCAACTTTCTCTCAATTCATCTCTGGTTATTCCATTTGGCAACACACCAACATCTCACAATCCCCTCAAGTCTCTTTTGGACTCTCTCTCTCTCTCTCTCTCTCCAAATTAATGCAAATTTATTTAACATCTTAAAGGATTATATCAACATCCTCCTCTCCTACCCACTCATCCCTCTTTTCTTCTCTCTCTTTTTTCTATTCTCTCTTCTCTCTTTTATCTCTTTTCTCTTTCTTTTTTGCTCTCCTTTTCTCTCTTTCTTCTCTTTCTTTCTCTCAGTCCCCTTACTTTTCTTTATCTCCTCTCTCTCCCTCTGTATATATGAATATATATGCACGTGTATATACATTTGTGTGTATATATAGTCATGTGTGTGTGTGTGTGTGTATTCATAGTTCAGGTATCCTTCATCCCATGGCTAAGATGTCACCAAATGAGAAGAAATAGTCAACATGATGTTGCAATATAGAAGAAAAAAAAAAACAAACTAAAAAGAAAAAAAATATGTAAAAAGTGTTATTGAACAATTTTTGCAAAGAATTTATTAGTGTGTGGTAAGAGGCTTGCTTCCCAACCACATGGTTCCAGGTTCAGTCCTACTGTGGGACATCTTGGGTTACTGTCTTCTGCTATAGCCTTGGTCCAACCAAAGCCTTGTCACTGGATTTGGTAGATGGAAACTGAAAAGAAGCCTGTTGTATATATATATATATGTGTGTGTGTGTGTGTCTTTTTGTCTATTTGTTCCCTGACTACAGTTTGACAACCGGTGTTGGTGTGTTTACATCCCTGTAACTTTGTGGTTCAGCAAAAGAGTCCAACAGAAAAGTGCCAGGCTTACCAAAAAAAAAAAAAAATTAAATAAGAACTGGGGTTGATTTAACCAACTAAAATTCTTCAAGGTCTTGCCCCAGCATGGCCACAGTCAAATTGATGCAATGCTTGGCCTGTTCTCTCTCTCTAACCGGAATCGTTGCTGGGTGTGTGTCATGTGACAGACATAAAGATCTTGGGAAAATGCTGCCAAGTATTTCATCCAGCATTCTTTTACTTGTTTCAGTCATTTGACTGTGGCCATGCTGGAGCACTGCCTTTAGTCGAGCAAATCGACCCCAGGACTTATTCTTTGTAAGCCCAGTACTTAATTCTATTGGTCTCTGTTGTTGAACGACATAAACACACCAGCATTGGTTGTCAAGAGATGTTGGGGGGACAAACACAGACACACAATCATATACACATACATACATACATATATATATATATATATATATATATATATACATACATACATATATACGACAGGCTTTCCATCTACCAAATCCATTCACAAGGCTTTGGTCGGCCCGAGGCTATAGTAGAAGACACTTGCCCAAGGTGCCACGCAGTGGGACTGAACCTGGAACCATGCTAACGATTCTGTTAGCTTGTGACCTTTGGTTGAAAATTTTGGTCGAAAGCCAGGAACTTTAGTGGAAAGCGCTAAGTCGATTACATTGACACTTGTAATGGTCTTGTATTTTATTGACAATCTCAGCCCCCTCCGCCTTGCCCTGCTGTCTGCTGAAGTCTTGACCAATTCTTGCCGATTTGGCATCCCAAACAGGCTCTTTTGAGGGTTGGGTCTGTTTAGCACCATCAACCTGACTATGTAAACAAGTGGTGAGCTGGCAGAAACGTTAGCACGCTGGGCAAAATGCGAAGCCGTATTTCGTCTGCCGTTACGTTCTGAGTTCAAATTCCACCGAGGTCGACTTTGCCTTTTATCCTTTCGGGGTCGATAAATAAAGTACCAGTTACGCACTGGGGTCGATGTAATCGACTTTATCCCTTTGCCTGTCCTTGTTTGTCCCCTCTATGTTTAGCTCCCTGTGGGCAATAAAGAAATATATATAAACAGGTTGCAGTAGAACACACACACACACACAATGGTGTTGATATATGGCAGTGTGGTTAGGGAGTTCAGGTCTTTTATCGTTTACTTGTTTCACTCACGAGACTGTGGCCATGCTGGGGCACTGCCTTGAAGAATTTTAGCCGAAAGAATCGACCCCGGTACTTATTTAATTCTTTTATTTAGGCAAGATACTTATTCCGTCAGTCCCTTTTGTCAAACCACTAAGTTATGGGGATGTAAACACAGCAACACAAGTTGTCAAGTGGTGATGTTACACACACACACACACACACACAGTCAGTGTGTGTGTGTATATAGTAGGTACCTCCACCAAACAACCTTGGCGGGGACACTTGTTTTGTGGCCAACAAATAGAGAATGTAACAGATTGTACTAGATCGTGTACGTGTGTATATATGTATATGTATATATATATATATATATATATATATATATATATATATATATATATATAGATATACACACATTTTATATATATATATATACATACATACACACACATACATACATACATACATACACACACACATACAAGCATATATACCCACACTTGCATATACATGCACACACCACTCTGTAAATCAATCCACAAAGTATAATCAGCTGTAAAGAATGAGATTAGCAAATATTATAATCCTTTCATCCTCTCTTTATGTGTGTGTGGGGGGTGGGGGTGAAGGTGCAGGCGTGGCTGTTTGGTTAAGAAGCTTGCTTCCCCCACCATATGGTCTTTGGTTCAGTCCCACTGCATGTCACCTTGAACAGGTGTCTTCTATTATGGCCCTAGGCTGGCCAAAGCATTGTGAGTGGATTTGATTGACGGAAACTGGAAAAGGCTGATCATATACATAGATACATACATCCATACACACATACATACATACACACACACATACATACATACATACTTACATGCATACATACATACATACACACATACATACTTACATACACACACACACACATACATACATACATACATGCTTACATACATACATACATACACACACACATACATACATACACACACACACACACACACACATACATACATACATACATACATATGGTAGCAGCGGTCAATTACAGACCCAGCACCAGAGTGGCTAGCTCACTACACAAGGGTAGTACCAGTCGTGGCTATCCCTCGGGATGGGGTTTCCGAAATCAGCTGCCCAGCAGATGTTAACATAAAGCTAAAGATCAGCGCAAAAGAAAATACCTATGCCGAACTATTGAGGAATCTACAGCTACTCTATCCAGATTACAAGTTCATAATTCCTCAGTGACATTTGAACTCATGATGTACAGGCCCAGAAGAAAAGCTGCCAAGCATTTTGTAAGACGTGCTAATGAATCCTTATTCTGAGGTACACAGTTTGCACAACATCCATAAGATGATGTAATGTTATGCGACTCACAACTCATCAGGCAGCAACATAAAGGTTAATTAATAGATCGTCAACAAGTCTTGCCACAATGAAGACTTTTAAGGAAACAACTGTAGCAACATCAGACTTTGCCTTTTATGCTTTCAGGGTCATTAAACAAGAACCGGTCAAGCACTGGTCAATATAGTTTTATCTCCCCCCTACTTTCTCTCTACATCAGTGGTCCGCAACCCTTTTTCACTTGCCATACACTTATGTTCTTTTCGAAACCCAGTGGCACACCTGAACTAAGAATATAACTAAAGGTATAGAAAAAAAATTATGTTCAGGTGACACTGTGGCACACATCGTCTCATGGCACACCAGTGTGACATGGCATACTGGTTGCAGAGCACTGCTCTTTATATATGTTTATATAATCAGCCAGTGGCACATAAAAAGCACCATCCGAGCGTGGCCGATGCCAGTGCCACCTCGACTGGCTTCTGTGCCGGTGGCACATAAAAAGCACCATCCGTATGTGGCCGATGCCAGCGCTGCCTTGGCTGGCTTCCGTGCTGGTGGCACGTTAAAAGCACCAACCGATCGTGGCTGATGCCAGACTCCCCTGGCACCTGTACGGGTGGCACGTAAAAAGCACCCACTACACTCGCGGACTGGTTGGCGTTAGGAAGGGCATCCAGCTGTAGAAACACTGCCAGATCAGACTGGAGCCTGGTGCAGCCTCCTGGCTTCTCAGATCCCCGGTCGAACCATCCAACCCATGCTAGCGCGGAAAACAGACGTTAAACGATGATGATGATGATGATGATATTTCTTTCTTTATGTGTGGATGTTGATGAGTGACTGTGATGGTCAATAATGATGGTGTTGCTGATGATGATGATGGCTTTGTTTCACTCCATCCTCTCTGTCGCTTCCTCGCCTCCTCTTTTTCTCCATCTTTCTTTCCAAATCCTCCGCAATGAACTGAAAGAAAGAGAGAGAGAGAGAGAGAGAGATAAAAGAAGGAGAGCAAGAGATTGCTTATCTCTCCTGATCCTAAACTCGTTAGCAGCTTCTGGTCGCTGCTATTCAGACACAACATTTCTCTAATTATCGCCGTTAGATCTTCTTTACATTCAGCTTCCACAACAACGAATGCATTATCTCCATCCCCTACCCCCACCCCACATCATCGATTGCTCAATAACTTCTCCCTATTGTTCCCTATTATCCACTTCTGTCTCCTATTCTTCTTCATCTTGTTGTTGTTGTTCTTCTTCTTCCTTCCTTCCTCAGCGTCTTCCATTGTTTCTTCTTCTTCTTCTTCTTCTTCTCCCCCTCCTCCTCCCCCCTTCTTCTTTCCGTCCTGTTTTTCCGTTTGTCTATGTCCTTCCTTTGTTCCGCATTAAACACGCCATTATTTTCTCAGACATTTTGTGTGCGTGTCTTTTCGCTATTTCTAACTGACTGCGTTTCTATCATCGTTTTCGTCGTCTTCATCTCACCAACCCGGCTCTCCTTTATCATCGACCATTGTCCCTCTCAATGCCATCAGCGAAACCACGAACAACAACAACAACAACAACACCATCGCTAATTCTAACGTCAGCGTATCACCATCATCATTAACATCATCATTGTCATCATAACTATCATAATTTCTAATGACATTACAATCATCATCATCAATAACATCGTCAATCATTATCATCAACATCATCATCATCATCATTGTCCATCATCACTCATCATCATCATCATTGTCCATCATCATTCATTATCATCATCATCATTCATTGTTCATCATCATCATCATTGTCCATCATCACTCATTATCATCAACATCATCATTCATTGTTCATCATCATCATCATGCATTATCATCATCATTGTCCATCATCACTCATTATCATCATTATCATTGTCCATCATCATTCATTATCATTCATTGTTCATCATCATCGTCCATCATCAGCATTGTCCATCATCACTCATTATCATCAACATCATCATTCATTGTTCATCATCATCATCACTCATTATCATCATCATCATCATGCATTATCATCATCATTGTCCATCATCACTCATTATCATCATTATCATTGTCCATCATCATTCATTATCATTCATTGTTCATCATCATCGTCCATCATCAGCATTGTCCATCATCACTCATTATCATCAACATCATCATTCATTATTCATCATCATCATCATTGTCCATCATCACTCATTATCATTGTCCATCATCAACATCATCATTCATTGTTCATCATCATCATCATTGTCCATCATTACTCATTATTATCACTATCATCATTCATTATTCATCATCATTAGTATCATTTCTACATCTGTGTTTTCCATGGTAGCTGGGGTTGGGCAAGACTTCTTCCAGCTGTAATCAATGGCCCAGATGAAAGCCCTTTATTCCACATCTTTGCTTGTGAAATCAATACCCGACATTTTGTTTGTGGGAGACATCAACATCACCACCAAAGCAGTTTTAGTGCACACATACACACAGAGGTTCTATGCATTTTTTTTTATCCAACAAATTTGACACACAGGCCATTGTCAACCCAGAGTGACTTGCCTAAGTGCCAAGTATAAGATATGAAACTAAAAACCTGTAGTTGTAAAGCAAATCTCCTAACCACCACAGCTCAAAGTCAAGGCCATGGGCTGAACATATCAACTGTCTATTGGCAGCCTCTAAAATACTTATGTTAAACTAGTTGTTGTATTCTATCTGATGTGTTTGTGTAGATGAGTTCTGCTACATCACAAAACTTACTGATTTTCTGAGGTGAAGGAGTGGCTGTGTGGTAAGTTGCTTGCTTACGAATTACATGGTTCTGGGTTCTGTCCCACTGCAAGGCACCTCGGGCAAGTGTCTTCTACTGTAGCCTTGGGCCGACCAAAGCCTTGCGAGTGGATTTGGTGGACAGAAACTGAAAGAAGCCCATCGTATATATCTATATATATGTGTGTGTCTGTGTTTGTCTCCCTAATATCGCTTGACAACTGATGCTGGTGTGTTTATGTCCCCGTAATTTAGCGGTTTGGCAAAAGAGGCCGATAGAATAAGTACTTGGCTTACAAAGAATATGTCCCGGGGTCGATTTGCTCGACTAAAGGTGGTGCTCCAGCATGGCCGCAGTCAAATGACTGAAACAAGTAAAAGTGTAAAGAGAGAGATCAATTTAAGACAGCCATTATGTCAAAATGTTATTTTACTAAAGCCTTTTGCCCTAATTTATTTTCTCTCACAGTTTATAAACTTACAGGTGAGTTAGCATATTCATTTCACGCTTGGTTGGTCAATATGGACTATGACATTGTATGTTACAGGTGGGTAAACTCATGAGGGTAATGTACCGTAGCATTTGGTTATATCACTTAACATTCTCTGTTCTGATCTCGTTAAGATCAATTTTGTCTTTTCTCCTTCTAGGGTTTACAAAATTTACTATCACCAACCATTATTTAGGATTCCGATTCCTCTGTCAAATGTAATTCTTATTTTTTCACCTTGTTTTTGAATCCTTCAGGCATTATCTTGTTCCTTTGAAATTTTGCTGATGTGATTGTTTATTTTTAGAACGGCATTGTAGGGTATGAGTGAGAGGCAGGATCTAGTCAGTCTGAACAAGTAGAATATTTGGGCTGGATATGGTTGGTTTAAATCAGGGGACCCCAAACATTTTAGACAATCGACTCCTTCATGGAATCCTTGACCCCTTATCGATCCCCAGGCATGTAAAAGAAAATAAATAGATAATAATAATAATTAAAGTGGTGATACGTTGTCAGCTTAATGTGAGAGTCCCATGAAAGGGAAGAATGCTACTGCTATTTAGCCCTAGGAAGCACTGCTTCCTGTTGGCCTTGACACATTTCTGTGTCCTTATGTTTACAAATGGGGAGATAAGCACCTCCACTGAGCAAAGCCAGCAATTATGTAGATGTACATTTATCGACCCCTTAAATAGTCCCATCGACCACTTTGGCGACCCCTGAGGAGATACAACTAGGTCCAATTATACAGCTAAACCATTATCATCATCATATTTGTCGTCGTTGTTTAATGCCTGCTTTCCATGCTGGCATGGGTTGGACAGTTTGACTGAGGGCTGGCAAGCCAGATGGCTGCACCAGGCTCCAATCTTGATCTGGCAGAGTTTCTACAGCTGGATGCCCTTCCTAACGCCAACCATTCTGAGAGTGTAGTGGGTGCTTTTTATGTGCGAGGAGCAGTCAGGCGGTACTGGCAAATCAGGCATTACTTTATTTAGATATAATTCCTGTGTATATGTGGATCTATGTTGTATCAAAACATGTGTAGTGGTCATTAAACAGCCATTGAATCGTACTCCCTCTTCCTTTTGACTCTATTTATTCTTTACGTTTCATTTTATATCTGTCTATATATACATATACACATTCTTCTTGGCATTGTTTCCCTGAAGAAGATTAGGAAGGCTGTTGTCCATGTTGTCTGCGTGCTTGTTCGTGGCTGATAAAGCCGATGTAGGATCCACATGTCCTATTTCGGTGATGACAGGGATATGGTTGTTCTGGGTCTGATAATGCAGCTGCTTTATTTTTTTGCCTCTGACGTTTGTCTTTGAGAGACGCACTGCAAGAGATCTCAAAGGAAGAAACGACATCGCTGATGGGTATGGTGCCAAGCGATGTGGTCGGTTGTTAGAGTGGGCGACTCACGATAATCAGTGTGTCACAAACAGGGATGTGAGGACAGGATTGGGGAGTGAGAGCTAGGCATAGTGTCTGTCCTTGTTTGTCCCCTTTGTGTTTAGCCCCTTGTGGGTAGTAAAGAAATAGGTATTTCATCTGCCATTACATTCTGAGTTCAAATTCTGCCGAGGTCGACTTTGCCTTTCATCCTTTCGGGGTCGATAAATTAAGTACCAGTTACGCACTGGGGTCGATATAATCGACTTAATCCGTTTGTCTGTCCTTGTTTGTCCTCTCTGTGTTTAGCCCCTTGTGTGCAGTAAAGAAATAGGTAAAGTGAGACAGGGCATGTGGGTAGAACACACAGGTTGGGGGCAAGCAGAGAACAATGATACATTGGCAGGGGCCAAGAGGATAGGATTGGAGAGTAGGAGGTAATCAGAGTACATGAAGTGGAAATGTGAGGAAGAGAAGAGATATAGAGATTTGTTTGTTTTGTTGTGGTAGAGTGTGTGAGGAATTTTCTTGTTAAGTGTGGGTGGGACACACAGCACTTCTAGAAACTTCAGTTTTGCTGACGTGGGTGGGTCTTCTCAAGAACTTCATACCGCCAGACATCTCAGTTCATTGTCATTTCCTTCGTGACGCCCAACTTCCTGAGAATGGTCCTTACCACTTCATTCCACATCTTCCTGGGTCTCCCTCTTCTGCGATTACCATTCACTTTCAGTGATCGACACTTCTTTCTGCAGCTGTCCTCATTCATACGGAGCTTTCTCCAACCAGGTTGCGGATCCATGGAACAAGCTGCCAGACGAGATGGTGAAGATGCCGACGACCGCTTTGTTCAAAGCCTCCCTTGACCTCAAGTGGCCTGAACTCTTTACATGAACACCACCCTGTACTTAACTCCATGTCCCCCTACATGGCCTTGCTATTTGCTTTTGAGCCAAATTAACTAACTAACTAACTAACATACACATTACATGTCCAAACCAACGTAGTCTTCTCTTCTGCAATTTGATTCCTCTTACGCCCAACGTTTCTCTCAATATATGCGAGAAGCACGAATGTATAGTGTGCGTGTTTACTTGGCAATAATAATAATAATAATAATGATAATAACAATAATAATAATAATAATAATAATAATAAAATGACCCTCCCAAAGTACAACAATATCTGTTTCAACATGCGATTTCACATCAGGAACCTTGCAACACAAATTGCTAAATGTAAAATCTTTTGTTAGTCACATGTGTAGGTTGTGTAGGTTGAACTGCGTAAAATGTCACTCTTTTACTTGTTTCAGTCATCTGACTGTGGCCATGCTGGAGCACCGCCTTTAGTCAAGGAAATCGCCCCCCCCCCCCCCCGGACTTATTCTTTGTACTTATTCTATCGGTCTCCTTTGCCGAACCGCCAAGTTACGGCGACGCAAACACACCAGAATCGGTTATCAAGCACAGACACACAAACACACACTCATACATATATATACATATATACGACGAGCTTCTTTCAGTTTCCGTCAACCAAATCCACTCGCAAGGCTTTGGTCGACCTGAGGCTATAGTAGAAGACACTTGTGCAAGGTGCCACGCAGTGGGACTGAACCCGGAACCATGTGGTTGGTAAACAAGCTACTTACCACACAGCCACTCCTACGCCTATGACAGTTTTAATTTCTAAAACAGAAAAAAAGAAACCCAGCTAAGTTTTTTCAAGGGCCCTTAAAATACTGTAGTGGATCCCCAATTTTACTATGTTGTTACTGGGACCCCAAAAGATCTTATATGTCTGTCTTTGCTGTTGGGGTTGAGGAGTGCTTGGAGGTGGGGGATAGGGGTAAATGCAGTAAATGGTGAACATTTAGCTGCAGGTGTGGCTGTGTGATAAGAAGCTTGCTTCCCATCAACATGGTTCTGGGTTCAGTCCCATTGCATGGCACCTTGGGCAAGTGTCTTCTACTATAGCCTTGGGCTGACCAAAGCCTTGTGGGTGGATTTGGCAGGTGGAAACTGAAAGAAGCCCATCGTATATTATATATATATATGTTTGTGTGTCTGTGTTTGTTCCCCTAGCATTGCTTGACAACCGATGTTGGTGTGTTTACGTCTCCCATAACTTAGCACTTCAGCAAAAGAGACTGATAGAATAAGTACCAGGCTTACAAAGAATAAATCCTAGGGTTGACTCGTTTGACTAAAGGCGGTGCTCCAGCATGACCACAGTCAAATGACTGAAACAAGTACAAGAATAAGAGAAAATGTGTGGAGATCTGGCCAGGTGTGGGGGTTTCAGAGGAGAAGGTGAAGGAAGATAGGTGTGGCCCGGGGTGGAGAAAGTAAGACAATACAGTAACGACTTCAAAGCCAGAGAAGCAGAAGACAAACAACCATAAAAAGATTGAGGTCAATGCAGTGAATAAGTGTGAAACCTTAGCCCTCAAGCATGATATCTGTCTGTTGCTGAGACCATCCCTCTTTCATCAATATCCTCAAATGTCAGCTTTTGCTGTTGCTAATCTAGAAAACAAAAAATCAGATGATTTGTGAGGAAGAATATATATATTTGTTTTGTAAGATTCTTGATGTGAAATCGTGTGTTGAAACAAGATATTGTTGTACTTGGGGATGGTCATGTTGTCAGTTTAGCCAATAAAAACACACACACTATATATTTGGTGTTAATTTGCTTCAGCTTTATTTTATTTTTTTACATTAATCTTAATCTTATTTCGGCCAGAGTTCTTTCATCACACTCCTGTGACCTCATCAGTGGTCCTTTGCTTTCTTCTTTCTTATTTGTGTGTCTCTCCTTACTAATGATCAGCCATTTTGTATTTTGTATTCCTATTGTATGTGTCTTCATTTGTGCATGGCATGTGTCTACCCCTGTGTGTGTTTATGTTTAGTAAGTGTAGTAAACTTACTAACGCACTTAACACCAAATATATAGTGCCTCTGTTTTAATTGGCTAAACTGGCAACATGACCATCCCCAAATACAACAATAAAAGAATATATTGTTTTGCAACAGACAAAAATGCTATTTCTGAAATCTCTTTAACAGATCAATGCCCTGCTCTTCTACTGACAAGTAACAGTCACTTTGACATTGGCTGTCTTCACAGACATGATGGTCATGCATGACTGCACTTGTTGTGGTGGTGGCTGTTATTGTAAGGCCGCGAGTTGGCAGAAACATTAACACACCGGTAGAAATGCGTAGCTGTATTTCGTCTGCCGTTACGTTCTGAGTTCAAATTCCGCCGAGGTCGACATTACCTTTCGTCCTTTCGGGATCGATTAAATAAGTACCAGTTGCGCACTGGGGTCGATGTAATCGACTTAATCCGTGTGTCTGTCCTTGTTTGTCCTCTCTGTGTTTAGCCCCTTGTGGGTAGTAAAGAAATAGTTATTGTTAAAAGAAGTATATTGTTTCTCTCTCTATGTATGTATATGTATTTCTTTACTGCCCACAAGGGGCTAAACACAGAGGGGACAAACAAGGACAGACAAAGGTTTAAGTCGATTACATCGACCCCAGTTGGGAAACTGGTACTTAATTTATCGACCCCGAAAGGATGAAAGGCAAAGTCGACCTCGGCGGAATTTGAACTCAGAACGTAACGATAGACGAAATATGGCTACGCATTTCGCCCGGTGTGCTAACGTTTCTGCCAGCTCGCTGTATGTGTGTATATGTGTGGGGGGCGTGATGGCCTTCCCAGACTAGGCATTGTGAGTGTTTGTCAACTGGAAACACTTAACCCCTTCGTTACCATATTTCTGTTGAGATGCTTTGTGTTTCATTCAATTAATTTTAAATATATCAAAGAATGCTGAGAAACTTCCTTAAAGAACTTTTTTAGATGATTTTCAACTTGTGCATGAAGTTAAGCTTAGGTCTCTCCACTTGCTAAAAATAACAGCCAAATCTCTTGTTTTTTGTTTTTAGTGTAATTCCACATAAACAAAGATGGAAACCATGATTGTAAAAAACTTATTTTCCAAATATTTATTCCATTATCATCTGCGTGACACCTTAAGCAACTGTCTTCTATTATAACCCCGGGTCGACCAAAGCCTTGTGAGTGGATTTGGAAAAGGGAAACTGATAGAAGCCCGTCATGTATGTGTGTGTGTGTGATGTTGGTGTTTACGTCCCCGTAACTTAGCAGTTCGGCAAAAGGACCGATAGAATAAGTACTAGGCTTACAAAGAATAAGTCTTGGGATCGATTTCTTCGACTAAAGGTGGTGCTGCAGCATGGCCGCAGTCAACTGACTGGAACAAGTAAAAGAATAAAAGTATATAGACAAATATATATATATATAATATATATAGGGAGAGTTTACGAAAAAACAAAAGACGAAGACAGGTGGTGTTGAAAACAAACAGATGTATTAGTATAACGCTCAGGAATAGAAAAAGTCTTTTACGTTTCGAGCCTACGCTCTTCTACAGAAAGGGACACAGAAAAAAACAAGGAGAGAAACATATATATATATATATAGGTGGCACGTAAAAAAAAGCACCCACTACACTCACGGAGTGGTTGGCGTTAGGAAGGGCATCCAGCTGTAGAAACATTGCCAGATAAGACTGGAGCCTGGTGCAGCCTTCTGGCTTCCCAGATCCCCGGTCGAACCGTCCAACCCATGCTAGCATGGAGAACGGACGTTAAACGATGATGATGATTATATATATATATATTAATATATATATATAATAAATTATATATATACACACACATGTAAAAAAAACTACAAAAATAAACAAATGTGGGAGAACATGGGGTGGGGGGATCTTTCCTCAATTTCTTATTGCCGCTCTGTACTCGACTAACAATTCGTTCTGAAGTATATTGAGTTCTACATCAGGTTATTAGCGTAGATCAATGCCTGAGCGAAAACTATATAAGTCTACAGACACACTCACACGCTCACATACACAGTAAAGCGAAAATGAAACGGAAGGGACAGAACTCCAGGAAGACAAACGCAAGTTATTCAGGGGAGATCACTAAGACGGCATTCTGTTGGAAAACTTTTTAAAAATATATTTGTGAATAAAAAAGGTGAATTTAAAGAATTTGGAAAATTATGATTTTTTTCTACTCTAGGCACAAGGCCTGAAAATTTTGGGGAGGGGACCAGTCGATTAGATCGACCCCAGTACGCAACTGGTACTTAATTTATCGACCCTGAAAGGATGAAAGGCAAAGTCGACCTCGGCGGAATTTGAACTCAGAACGTAAAGACAGACAAAATACCTATTTCTTTACTACCCACAAGGGTCTAAACACAGAGAGGACAAACAAGGACAGACACACGGATTAAGTCGATTATATCGACCCCAGTGCATAACTGGTACTTATTTAATCGACGCTGAAAGGATGAAAGGCAAAGTCGACCTTGTTGGAATTTGAACTCAGAACATAGCGGCAGGCAAAATACCTATTTCTTTACTAGCCACAAGGGGATAAACACAGAGGGGATAAACAAGGACAGACAAAGGTATTAAGTCGATTATATCGACCCCAGTGCGTAACTGGTACTTATTTAATCGACGCTGAAAGGATGAAAGGCAAAGTCGACCTCGGCGGAATTTGAACTCAGAACATAGCGGCAGGCAAAATACCGCTGAGCATTTCGCCCAGCGTGCTAACGTTTCTGCCAGCTCGCCGCCTTGGATTTGGAAAATTATGATTATAAAAGAATTGCAAAACGGATTTATAATTGCATGCACACATTCATATATGTATGTTTCCAAGGTGTTTAACGACCTATATTTAGTTTCAAATTTTGGAACAATGCCAGCAATTTTGAAGAAGGGGATAAGTCAATGATATTGACCCCAGTGTGCAGCTGGTACTAATTTATATTGACCCTGAATGGATGAAAGGCATATCATCTGAATTGTCGTGGATATATATTTTTGTCCATGTTTTATGCTTGGAATGCTTTGAAAATTTTTCGGCCAGAATCGGCCCAGGCCATGCTTAACTTAATGGCATCACCTGGAAAAGACCATTAACGATGTTTCATATTACAATCATTCTTTGGGCACCAAATACCATTCTAGTAAAGAATTACTGTGTGTAGATATATATCGGGTTATAGATGGCTTATCTGGAAATCGTTGGAGATATTCGTCCAGGAACCATTTGAAGATTATGAGATCTCTCTTAAAGAGAGCTGGGCAAGTTGAAGGGAAATAGTTGTCATAGTGTTGTGATGTTGAAGAGGATGGATCACATGGGGACCAAACCCTGGGTGAATTTTAAGATGATGCCAACATCATTTGGACAATGCTGTTGGAATATTTTTCACAAGACGATTCCAATAATCGAGACTTGTCATGTTGTCTGTTTTTCTTGTGATCGATTTCTGGGGCAATTTTAGTTTTTATAAGATTCTGTTTTGTGTAGGCAGATCACAAAAGACAACAGTATTCAAGATGGAGAAGGGAAGAATAATGGTAGAAGCACTTCCAGACCAAAAAGACCTAAGGACCTAGGAGCATGCCCTGTGGGCTTTAAGAATAAATTATATATCAATATATATATATTATATATATATATATATATATAATATATATATATATATGGGAGAGAGCAAGAGATACACACACACATGCATCATTATCATCATTTAACGTCCATTTTCTATGCTGGCATGGGTTGGACTGCTTAACAGGAACTGGCAAAGGCCAGTTCCATAGTCTGTTTTGGTTTGGTTTCTACAGCTGGATGCCCTTCCTGATTCCAACCACTTTACCGGGTGTATTGGGTGCTTCTTACGTGGCACCATCATCACCAGTGCTTTTATGTAGCACTTTGGTTTTAGGGTTTCAATTCTGTTGTGGTGAGTGGGGTCTTCTTGTGTACAGCAGTGCCCTGAATATTCCGGTCCTACGTCATCTCCTTTGTAAGGATCAATAGTTTGAGATTGGCTTTCAATACTTTGTCCCATGTCTTCCGGTACCATTTAAGAAGAGTGATGCCGGTGCGCACACTCGTGTACTCTCGCATCCGCTGTAGCTAGTCATGACTAGTCAATCCTTACTTTGTGTTTTTGTTTTATTTACTGTGCTTAATATAATTATTTACTTTGTGTAAAAAAATATTTATTTTGTGTTTTATTCACTTTGCTCGGTAGTCGTTGTAGGATTGACTAGTCACGACTAGTTAGCGCAACTACGCGACTGTGTGCCCCGGGACCACTCTTCTTAAATAGTACCATGTCTTCCTGGGTCTCCCTCTTCCGCAACTTCCCTCCACTAAGTGACCGGCACTTGTTTATGCAACTGTCCTTAATCCACATCACATGGACCAAACCAGTGCAGTCTCCTCTTATGCCCAACTTTCCCCTCGAGACCCTAATGCTCTGTTGCACATGTACACTAACATTGCACATCCAGTTTTGTTCCTCTCTAGTCTTCTCATATCCCCTACATTCAGGGCCCATGTGTCACTGCCATGTAGCATTGCAGTTTACAGACATGCATTATACGATCTTCATTTCACTCCTTTCTGTTTCTCAAATAGCTCTCTCCTCTTCCATACCCCATCTTGTAATCTCACATTTCTGCTTCCATTCTCAACACCCTCTCATATCCACCACCATACCCAACTTACTATACACACCTTTATCTACCTGTACATCTCTCCTTCCATTGGTCCTACATTTTGCATTTTGTATCAGAAGTCTAAATGAGAGTTTCTCTCATGGCATCTACCGCAGTATAGCTTGTTCTAACAGAGCATCCACATTTAGGTGAGGATTAAAGATTATCTCTTGGTATTAATACTGCCTCTCATCATCATTGTTTAACGTCCGTTTTCCATGCTAGCATGGGTTGGACTGTTCAACCAGGCTCTGGAAGGCCAGGAGGTTGCACTAGGCTCCAGTCTGATCTGGCAGTGTTTCTATGGCTGGATGCCCTTCCTAACGCCAACCAATCCGTGAGTGTAGTGGGTGCTTTTTACATGCCACCAGCACAGGTGCCAGGGGAGGCTGGCAACGGCCAGGATCGGTTGCCTCTGTTGCTAATATATACACAAAAATAGATGTCATGACAGATTTTGATTATTGGCATGGACGAAACTTTATTCCTTCTAATACTGTTGTGAGTGCCATATCCTTTGTATAATATAGAGAATATTCCATCAACATTGCTCAAATGATGTTGGCATCAACTTTAAAATTCATCCAAAGCTCTAAGGCTCATACCATCTGCCTTCCACAAAAACCATGCTTGTGTTACATCACAATACAAAGACAAAGCTATTCCACTTCAACTGGCCTGGCTCTCTTTAACATTGTACTAAGACACACAAGAACAAAATTTCATAACATTCAAATGTTCCTGGAAGAATATTTCCAACAAATTCCGGATAAACCACATACATTCTTTAATTATAAATTTAACTTGTATATATAAGTTAAATTTAGAATCGAAGAATTAAGGTTTAAAAAAGGTGTTAAATGCCGTATCCAAACCTAGCTTCAGAGTAAGTCCCAGGTAGTATACCTGCAGAGCATGTTCACCATTTATGGTTATCAGGTGTCATCAGTGTTCCTGTGCATTTGTCGTCGCATCTATGTTGGATTCCAAGGTGCACATAGGGTGTAATTTAAATGATTGCTATGGAAGGCAGAGTATAACTAGAAACTTTATTAGCACAACAATCGTTTCGGTTTCATTCAGCACTGCTCCTTAGTGGGTGTGGGATGATGTAATGACAACAGATGCAGTGCACAGGGCAAAAGAACCTTATCAGGTGATGTAACAGGCTTCAAAAGTTACCAGATTTACATTTCATTATTGCTCCATCATCCTCACTATCACCACTGCTACTACTACTACTATCATCAGTAACTTATCTTGAACCCCTGCTGGGTATAAAGACTACCATCAAAGGTCAGTACCCCAAACTGGAGTGTCTCTTCAATAAATGCTTTTTGCATTTACTTATTATTTATTTGTTTTTATTTCAACCCAGTCTACTTTTAATTCATCTCCTTTTATCTGTTTATATATATATTTAGATATTTGTATTTCTTCCCTGGCTTCCTGCTCCACCTTCACCCTTTTATCACCATACTAGCAGTATCGCCCGGCGTTGCTCGGGTTTGTAAGGGAAATAACTATAAAGCATTTTTAGAGAGTTATAGCCAAAAAATGGAAAAGAAATGATGGTAAATTTTCTTTTAGTTATAAGGTCGAGTTGCGTCCCCTAGACAGTCTGTGGTTTGTGTTTCTGATTCTCGACCCCATGTCGAATTTTTCGATTTTTTTCAGACTGGGGAACTTTTCAAAATTTTCGCTGCGTTAGTTTTGAATTATGACATTGGGCTATGTGTGTGTCAATTTCATCAGAATCCGTTGAAAGCCGTGGTCAGGGGAGGGTACAACGTGACAGACACACAGACAAACTGCCGTTTATATATAGAGAGATTTCTATTGAGGCACACAACCCTTGTTTCAGTTAAGTTTGAAAGTAATGAAAGATTTTTTTAAAATGATATAGGACAAGATACTGTGATAGCCTGGGCTTCAGAGGCCCACAGTTCTTCAATATCCTCCCGAAGAACCTGAGAGACCTGCATGGGGTGGATGCAGATGTCTTTAAAATAAAACTGGATCTCTTCCTGTCAGGTGTCCCAGATGAACCAACTTCACGGCAGGAGGTGCAGATGAGGGCAGCTGCATTGAACTCTCTCATGCACCAAATGGCAGTTGCTAAAAAGCATTCGTGAAGTAAAATCATGTAGCAACACCAAATGGCGGTGCCCCAGCATGGCCACAGCTCGTGAGCTGAAACTAGATAAAATTTAAAAAATATTAGGTGCAGGAGTGGCTGTGTGGTAAGTAGCTTGCTAACCATTCACATGGTTCCGGGTTCAGTCCCACTGCGTGGCATCTTGGGCAAGTGTCTTCTGCTATAGCCCCGGGCCGACCAATGCCTTGTGAGTGGATTTGGTAGACGGAAACTGAAAGAAGCCTGTCGTATATATGTATATATATATATATGTGTGTGTATTTGTTTGTGTGTCTGTGTTTGTCCCCCTAGCATTGCTTGACAACCGATGCTGGTGTGTTTACGTCCCTTTAGCGGTTCGGCAAAAGAGACCGATAGAATAAGTACTGGGCTTACAAAGAATAAGTCCCGGGGTCGATTTGCTCGACTAAAGGCAGTGCTCCAGCATGGCCACAGTCACATGACTGAAACAAGTAAAAGAGTAATATCTTTGTTGCTTTTAAGCTGGGGTCAAGAATATAAATTTACACCAAACCTTGATGGTAAGCTTTAATTTAGGTCATTTCAAAGGAGGGAATTTCTATCATAGAATCAAAGTCCATCTCCTCCAGGTTTGAATTGAAAGGGGTCAGCTCTTAGCTTTCACCTTCTGTTGCTCCCCATTCACTGTATTTATTTATTTATTCAATCATTTATTGATTTTATTTTATATTTTATCTCTTTTCATTGAATTCTTTTATTGAATTCACAAACACCTTCACCTTCACCTTTTCTCTTCTTCTTTCTCCTTTTCTTTATTCCCTTCTTTTGTTTCTTTTTCTTCTTTTTACATTTTTCTCACACACACAAACAGGCAAACATCCTGTTTATTATAAGCCATTGACCTCTTGACTCCTCACCAAGCAAAAATATAGCACATACATTCTTTTATTCTTTTTGATTTGATTTTTGATTTTTCCAGTTTCAGCTTATGAGCTGTGGCCATGCTGGGGCACCGCCATTTGGTGTTGCTACTTGGTTTCACTTCACTTTTACTTGTTTCAGTCATTAGACTGCAGCCATGCTGGAGCACCACCTTTAGTCAAACAAACCCACCCCAGGACTTATTCTCTGTAAGTCTAGTACTAGACTTAAACACACCAACATTGATTGTCAAATGATGGTCGGGGTGGGGGCACAAACACTGATACATAAATATACTCTTTACTCTTTTACTTGTTTCAGTCATTTCACTGCGGCCATGCTGGAGCACCGCCTTTAATCCAGCAACTCGACCCTGGGACTTATTCTTTTGTAAGCTCAGTACTTATTCTATCGGTCTCTTTTGCCGAACCGCTTAGTGACGGGGACATAAACACACCAACATCGGTTGTCAAGCAATGCTAGGGGGACAAACACAGACACAAACACACACACACATACATATATATATATATATACATATATACGACAGGCTTCTTTCAGTTTCTGTCTACCAAATCCACTCACAAGGCTTTGGTCTGCCCGAGGCTATAGTAGAAGACACTTGCCCAAGGTGCCACACAGTGGGACTGAACCGGGAACCATGTGGTTGGTAAACAATGCTACTTACCACACAGCCACTCCTGTGCCTATATTAGAAGAAATGAGGTACTCAGAAATGGTTTTATATTTACAGATATTTATTAATATGTCACATGTTTTTATAAATCATATATTAGCGCTTGCGTCCACTCTAGTGGAATCATCAGATTGAACTTTTTAAGGAATTTTGTCTCTTTTTATAGTATTATTGAGTGTGTAAGGGTGGAGCGAGATATAAGATAGTACAAGAGGGTGAGGAATGGGTAGAAAGTGAGAGAGAGAGTGTGTGTGTGTGTGTGTGATTTTGTATCTGAAAGAAGTGTCAATGGAAAAGAGATGGAAAGGAAGAAGGAAGAGAGAAAGAAGAAAAAAATGTGTTGACATCTTTGCAGCTGGTCAGTTCTTTCAATAGAAAGTGATTCTTGGCTTTTAGAAATGGCAAACCCAGGTGGTCATTAAGGGGGGTAAATGTTATTTTTCAAAAAATTGTCTGGATTTCTTTTTATGATTGTCTTGTGTGTGTGTGAGAGAGAGAGAGTGTGTGTGTAAGTGTGTGGTCGTCTGTGTATCAGTTCCCCAAAAGAGACCCACAGAATAAGTACTGGGCTTACAAAGAATAAGTCCTGGGGGTCGATTTCTTTGACTACAAAAACCTTTTAGGGCAGTGCTCCAGCATGGCTGCTGTCAGATGACTGAAACAAGTAAAAGACTAGAAAACAGATATATAGGCGCAGGAGTGGCTGTGTGGTAAGTAGCTTGCTAACCAGCCACATGGTTCGGGGTTCAGTCCCACTGCGTGGCATCTTGGGCAAGTGTCTACTGCTATAGCCCCGGGCCAACCAATGCCTTGAGAGTGGATTTGGTAGACGGAAACTGAAAGAAGCCTGTCATATATATATATATATGTGTATACGTGTGTGTTTGTGTGTCTGTGTTTGTCCCCCTAGCATTGCTTGACAACTTATGCTGGTGTGTTTATGTCCCCGTTACTTAGCGGTTCGGCAAAAGAGACCGATAGAATAAGTACTGGGCTTACAAAAAGAATAAGTCCCAGGGTCGAGTTGCTCGATTAAAGGCGGTGCTCCAGCATGGCCGCAGTCAAATGACTGAAACAAGTAAGAGTAAAGAGTATATAAATGTAATCATCATCATCATCATTATCATCATCTAATGTCTGTTTCCATTGCTGGTATAGGTTGGAAGGTTTGAAAGGAGTCGGTGAGGCAGAGAACAGCGCCAAGCTGTACTGTCTAGTTTCTCTAATCCAGTGCTTTTCAACATTTTTGCTGGAGCGGAACCCCAAGGAAACATTCCACTGGCTCGAGGAACCCCTGTGCAATAATTTAATAGACTTATGTACACATATCTGCACAGGAGGATTAAAAATTACTGCCGATTTTAGCAGTTTTGTAACTTCTTGCGGAACCCCTGGACTGTACTGGCGGAACCCTAAGGTTCCGAGGAACCCTGGTTGAAAACCACTGCCCTAATCCTCCGGCTTCCTAGCACCTCTCATACTGTCCAACCCATGCCAGCATGGAAAACGGATGTTGAATGGTGATGACAATATATATAGGTGCAGGCGTGGCTCTGTGGTAAGAGGTTTACTTCTCAACCTCATAGTTCCAGGTTCAGTCCCATTGTCTGCATTTCTGGCAGTTTTCTTCTACTATAACCCCAGGCTGTGGAGGCACATAGCCTTGAGGTTAGAGCAGTGGACTCGCAGTCGAGGGATTGTGGGTTCGAATCTCAGACCGGCCGTTGTGTGTGTTTATGAGCGAAACACCTAAGCTCCACGTGACTCTTCCACAAGGTAATGGCACATTTCTTCTGACTCTTTTGCCACAACTTTCTTTCACTCTTTCCTCCTGCATCTTGCAGCTCACCTGCGACGGACCAGCGTCCTGTCCAGGTGGGGTAACTTATAATGCCAATGAAACCAGGAAACTGGCCCTTATGAGCCAGGCACGGCTCGAGAAGGAACAAACAACAACAACATAGCCCCAGGCTGGCTAAAGCCTCGTGAGTGGATTTGGTAGATGGAAACTGAAAGAAGCTTGTTGTATGTATGTGTGTGTTTGTGTTAATGTTTGTCTGCCACCATTGATTGACAATGGCTGGTTTGTTTAACTTAGCAGTTCAGCAAAGGAAACTGATAGCATAAATACCTGACTTAAAATAATACAGAGGGCTCAATTTCTCCCTACTAAACCCTTCAAGGTGGTGCCCCAGCATGGCCACAGTCCAAGCAACAGATAAATATATATACATTTGTGTGTGTGTGGATAGAGAGATAGATGATAGTTTTAATGGAAGAAAATTCTTCAGCTGCTGTTGCCTGGGCAGTGCTTAATTAGTGAGTACAAATGGTGAGTCTATGTAAACCCAATCTCTGTCAAGGTTTCTCTAATATTCTGTCCCCAACACCCCACTCACCCTTTCCCTCTCTTGTCTGGCTGTCTGTCCGTGTGTCTATCTTCTCAGTCAGTCAACAATCTATTTTTGTTCAAGCCACAGTTTCTCATTACCAGCATTCATTATGCTATGCTATGTGCAATCTAGACCTCCTCCTCCACCTCTCCTTCTACCTCCTCTTCTTCTTCTTCCTCCTCTTCTTCTTCTTCTTCCTCCTCCTCTTCTTCTTCTTCTTCCTCTTCTTCTTCTTCTTCCTCCTCTTCTTCTTCCTCCTCCTCCTCTACTTCTTCCTCCTCTTCTTCTTCTTCCTCCACCACCACCACCACCGCCACTACCTCCTCTTCCACCTCCTCCTCCTCTACAGACTATAGAATCCTATCTTGGTAAACTAGGAAGTTCTCTGCCAGTTCTTCATTTTGCATCCTTGACATTTTCCATTTCACACGTTTTTTTTTCTTCTTTGTTACAAATTATCTTTTTTACACCTCACACAACACACACACACATGCAATTAAACACGTATGCATAACCCTATACAAAACCACATTCATATCTACGCTTACAACCACTCACACACACACCTATATAAAGAACATAATCACATATATTTAGACAAACCTACACACAACCACCTCTCCTTTCTCACACACACAAGATCTCACACATAAACTCATACACAAATATGCACATAGTCACACATACACACAATCTTAGCATTTTCTCTCTTGGCTTTTTGGTGCTTCTTGCAAATTCCTCAACAGGACGCAAAGTAAAGCTGCCTACCCTCTGTGCGGTTTGAACCCAGGGTTTTAGAACAAACAGCACAAGGCAGTTTATCCGATGCATTAACAACTCTGCTAATTCGCCGCCTTAATCTACCAGCATGGCTCAGTGGTTAGAGCACCAGGTTTACAATCACGAGGTTATGAGTTCAATTCCTGAACTGGACTGTGTGTTACTCTTTCTCTTTTTACTCTTTTAGTTGTTTCAGTCATTTGACTGCGGCCATGCTGGAGCACCGCCTTTAGTCGAGCAAATCGACCCCGGGACTTATTCTTTGTAAGCCCAGTACTTATTCTATCGGTCTCTTTTGCCGAACCGCTAAGTGACAGGGATGTAAACACATGCACATACATATACATATATACAACAGGCTTCTTTCAGTTTACATCTACCAAATCCACTCACAAGGCATTGGTCAGCCCGGGGCTATAGCAGAAGACACTTGCCCAAGATGCCATGCAGTGGGACTTAACCCAGAACCATGTGGTTGGTTAGCAAGCTACTTACCACACAGCCACTTCTGTGTTGTGTCTTTGAGCAAGACACTTTATTTCACGTTGCTCCAATTCACTCATCTGTAGAATTGGGTTGCAATGTCACTAGTGCCACGTTGTATCAACCTCTTTGTCTCTCTCTTTGATAACGTTGGTGGCATGGCATCTAGAAGGGAGGCTGGTACGCATGGGTAACTGCTGGTCTTCCGTAAACAACCATGCCTGGCTTGTACCTTGGAGGGGAACTTTCTAGGTGTAATTGTGTAATCCCATGGTCATTCATGACTGAAGGGGGTCTTTACCTTTTATCAGTTGGGAGTGGAGAGGAGGATTAGCAGAATTATGAAGTTCTTGAGAAAACCCACCCACGTCAGCAAAACTAAGTTCTAGAAGCACTGTTTGTCCCACCCACACTTAACAAGAAAATTCCTCACACACTTTACCACAACAAACCAAACTACGTCTCTACATCTCTTCCCTTCCTCACATTTCCACTTCATGCACTCTGATTACCCCTCACTCCCAAATCCTATCCTCTTGGCCCTGTGCCACTGTATCATTGCTCTCCGCTTGCCCCCAACCTGTGTGTTTTACCCACATGCCTTGTCTCACTCTACCATCTATCTGCTAGCCCCTGATCTGTGTGTTCCACCCACACACAACTCCTTCATACACTATGCCTAGCTCTCACTCCCTAATCCTGTCCCCACACCCTTGTTCCTCTGTATCATTGCTATCCATTAGTCCCCCTTCCAACTCTATATATACCCAGGTCTTTCACCACTTACTTGCACTCTTTAATCACGCTCCTTTCATAACATCCTGCCACTTGTATATTATGGCATTTGAACCTCAAGGGTTTGCCCTGGTACTTGTCACCACCTATATCTCTCTTTTCCTTTACTCAACCATCCCGTTTCTATTCTGATCCCTGTTCCTTGTGAGTATGCCTGGAATTTTGCTACCATCTCCATCCTGTTGTCTCTCTCTCCTTCTCCTGCACTCCCCTCAGGTTGGGCAACCGTGTATTTCCTTTGTGGTAGCACATCTCTGTCTTCATTCCTGATCTTTCTCTCCCCGGCCAGGTAACCTTGTACTTCCTCTACAGCAACACACCTGTATCTGTCTTACTATATCCTTTTCATCATCCAACACAAGATCACCTCCTCCAATGCCCCCTCCCCTCGTGAAAGTTTATTTATTTATTTATTTTTTTGTCTTGCAATATACTTGGTGACCCTGTGAGTGCAGGTGCCACTTAAAAGCACCTGGTCCACACTGTAAAGTGGTTGGTGTTCAGAGGGGCATCCAACTGTAAAAACCTTGCCAAAACTGAACTCACCTGTGCTTGTGTTACGTAAAAAGCACTATTCACCTCACCTGTGCTGGGGCCACGTAAAGAGCATTAAGTCCATCCTGCTAAAACAGTCACAGAAGTCTGGTGCAGGCTTTGGCCAGGTCGGCTCTTGTGAAACCGTCCTACCCATGCTAGCATGGAAGGCAGACGTTAAATGATGATGATGATGATTACAGGGATTGGTAAGATACCTTGTGGTACTCGTTCTTGTTCTTTTGAATTCTGGCAATAATATTTGTGACCAGTGCTGTCATAAAGCATGAACACATTGGGAAGTTACCCAGGGACCCATTTCGGATGTATGCATGCTGCGGCTTGCTGTCAATAAGTAAGTGCTATAGGGCTCATTGCAAACTCATGAGTTTAGGGACCCACCTTCTCATCTATATTTACTAGCTGTCAGTAAGTAAATGTTATAGCATCCAGCCTTCATCAGGTGTTTTGGGGAAATTTCGAACCTGGGTTCTCATTCCTAAGGTATTTTTTGATCGGTGGCATGTAAAAGTACCCACTACACTCTCAGAGTGGTTGGCGTTAGGAAGAGCATCCAGCTGTAGAAACTCCGACAGAAAAGATTGGAGCCTGGTGCAGCCATCTGGTTTGACAGTTTTCGGTCAAATCGTCCAACCCATGGTAGCATGGAAAGCAGACGTTAAATGATGATGATGATGATGATATTAATAGATTCCCCAATAGCAGAGTAGTCCACTTATAGTGATTCAGGGTAAACCCCACACAAAAAAGTCCCAGATTATATTACAATCCCGAAAGCATGGAAAGTGTTTGTTTCCTCCTACTTTGGAAAGCATACTCAGAGTAGATCCGTTCAGCCTCACCAGTCCTGACATCCTCATCCACCTTTTGATAAACACACTAGAGGGCAGCACCTCCCTCTCTACCCTCACCTCCCTCTTCAAACGATATTTGAAAGAATTTATGAGAGTTTGGCCAGTTAGGAAAGCGTCTGCCTTCGAACCTTTCAGACAAATTCTTTTGTAATTTTGGTTCAAGGCCAGCAATTCTGTGAATAAATCAATAACATCAACATCAGCATTAATAATAAAAATTTATGTTTGCGTATTAGTGTGCGTGTGTGTGTGTGTGCACTCAGATACAGAGAGAGGTGTATAGCTCCTTAGTTAAGCAACTGGGCTCTTGGTCAAAAGGCCTGGGTTTTCAGTCCAGGGAGCAGTTTGTTACCCTTAGGCTGGGCACTTTACAGCTTGTTGCTCCTGTCTACTCAACCGAGAATAAATAGCAATAATTGTGGCTTTTTCTCATTATGGGGAATGTCGTATTTTCTTAGGTTCTTGTACAGAACAAAAATCCAGAAAAGGCTTTGGTCTTGTTTGCTAGTTACAGGCAATTCTTTTTTGGTTTTCAAAATGTAACTAAATGTGAATCGTTGGCGATTTTTTTCCCTCTGTCTTCCATTTCTCTTGGACTTTCCTCTGTCTCCTGTTTCTGAAGAAGAGCTTTGCTTGCAGCGTAAAACCACCTTTCTTTCCTTCCCTGAGCGTCTGCTAATACTTTGTATGTA
This sequence comes from Octopus sinensis, assembly GCF_006345805.1. Classification (NCBI taxonomy): domain Eukaryota; kingdom Metazoa; phylum Mollusca; class Cephalopoda; order Octopoda; family Octopodidae; genus Octopus; species Octopus sinensis. Next base: position 2,576,146 of record NC_043014.1, read on the forward strand.
CCACGTCCTCGCGTTGTTGTTTTTCTTTTTTTTATTTATTAAGTGTATGGTTCCGGGTTCAGTCCCACTGCGTGGCATCTTGGGCAAGAGTCTTCTGCTATAGCCCCGGGCCGACCAATGCCTTGTGAGTGGATTTGGTAGACGGAAACTGAAAGAAGCCTGTCGTATATATGTATATATAAGTGTGTGTGTATGTGTGTGTGTGTCTGTGTTTGTCCCCCCTAGCATTGCTTGACAACCGATGCTGGTGTGTTCATGTCCCCATCACTTAGCAGTTCGGCAAAAGAGACCGATAGAGTAAGTACTGGGCTTACAAAAGAATAGGTCCCAGGGTCGAGTTGGTCGATTAAAATCGGTGCTCCAGCATGGCCGCAGTCAAATGACTGAAACAAGTAAAAGAGAAAGATATATATTTATATACACACACACACACATAGGTGCAGGTGTGGTTGTGTGGAAAGAAGCTTGTTTACCAGCCACATGGTTCCGGGTTCAGTCCCACTGTGTGGCACCTTGGACAAGTGTCTTCCACAATAGCCAATCAAAACCTTGTGAGTAGATTTGGTCGACAGAAACTGAAAGAAGCCCATCGTGTGTGTGTGTGTGTGTGCTTGTTCTCCACCGCTGCTTGATAGCCGGTGTTGGTGTGTTTGCATCCACATAACTTAGTGGTTTGGCAAAAGAGTAAGTACGAGGCTTAAAAATTTAAGTTCTGGGGTTGATTCTTTCGACTAAAGATTCTTCAAATTGGTGCTCCAGTTTGGCTGCAGTCTGAAGACTGAAAGAAATAAACTGATATGTATGTATGGACAAAAAGATAGATAAATACGGACAGACAGATAGATACAGATGGAGAGACAGATAAATAGATAGATAGATAGATAGATAGATAAAGAGAGAGAGATAAAGAGACAGATAAATAGATATATAGATAGATAGATGGAGACAGGTAGATAGATAGATATAGACAGACAGTTAGATAGATAGATAGATAGATAGATAGATATATAGTGACATAGTGTATAACGAGAAACAACTATCAAAATCACACCCTTCCATCTTCATAAATGAAAATAATAGCTAGTATATCTAGCCATGCAAAAATACTGTCTGGTCACGGCTGGAACGTCTTTGATCGTAGGCATGACCGGGAGTGAACATTAAAAGAAAAAAAAAAAAGAAATATTATATTCTAAGTATTATGTTGATAATTCCCCTCCCTAGATCAATAATTAAAGAAGGGGCAGGAGAGAAAGAAGAAAAAAAGACATTCGTGTTCATCCGAACGAGATTCGAACTCATGACCTCCAGGAGAGACTCCAATGATGTTGTGGAAATGTCCCAAACAAGAAAGCTTCTTATGTTAATTTCCATACGCCCCCACTTCCCTCGTTCCATTTCTAGTTCTGGATGGAATTTTTGCGTCTTTTCGGATTTAATTAATTTTATTTCGATTTTTTAAAAATAATTTTCGTACAATCAAATTAATTTAAAGATTCTGTTAATCTTCAAAAATTACAAAAAAAAACAGAAAAGGAAAATGAAGACCAAAACATGTTTTTTGGGTAGTGGTAGACAGGTGTCAATATTTCGAAGAATTATCATATTTCTTTGGTTTATTTCATATTTTGTTAAAAATTTTCCCTTGCTTTTTTTTGGCATATTTCCGAACCTTTTACTAAACGATCGAAATTATATAACATACTTATAATATATATATATATATATATAGATATGTGTGGGTGTGAATTGTAACCACCCCCACGACCCACTTAAATTGAAATAAAAGACCAGACCTTCCTCCCCTCTCTTTAGTTCTAGTCTGTCAGTCTGCAAGGTTGGGTGAAGGAAGAGACTAAGAGAAAAATTCGAGAGAATATTTTAGGACTGGCCACGTTTTTAACCTGTTTTCCTTGGAACCACTCTTAAACCCCTTTTTCACATCGATTCTCAGGTAACTCCTTTCTTTTCTCTCTTTGTCAAAATCCTTATCGTTTCCAATATTCACAAAAATGGTAAATATTTGTCCAATCTGTATATCACCAACAAAGGGGACCACACAACATACTTACTACATTCACCAAATTTCCTAATAAATTATTTTTATATAAAATAATCACGAAGATTAATTAAAACGAGTTAATTACTGTTCTCGGTATATTTTTACAGACATGCAACGGTACACCTTGGGATTTTCATAGACATTTGGGGAATTCCACGTGTTGTGTAAATAACACTTTATGGAGACATTGAGGGAACCTGCGATTACCAAGATTAATTAAATCACCTTAAGTACTGTCTTATAGTATATTATATAAATATTATATTTTAGAATTTTTGGGGGTTGATATTCTGGGAATCTGGTACCTCGTTTGTACGTGGTACTTAACATTTTGTTCCAACGGTTTGGTACATATTTTACATCTAATTTCACCTGTTTTTAATTTACAATGAATGCACACCCACACGTATGTATAATGTAGGCAAAATGTAATGTACATATACTTGTATAATTTTTACACACTCACACACATCTTTATATATATATACACATACACGATGTACGCAGATACAAACACTATATATGTAAATGTGCACCCATGAGATTCCTTTATTTAATTATACTGAAGGAGTAATTTTTACCGCGTTAACCAACCAACAGCGGCCAAACCAACCAACCAACCTCTATCGCTAACCTTCTTTAAGTCGCCATATGTTGAGTTGAAATTATATTTTAATTAATTCGCAGCGCATTGGCACATAAATTTTGGATAATTTAAAATGTAAGATGTTACCACAAGCATAGACACACACGCACATATATATATTTCTTTCTCTTCCACCACGATTTTGCCATAACCCTGCTACTGTCTACTACAGACTCGTGTTCACATTCACCCCTTCTCTTGCGCACAGGCTGTTACACATACTCAACTCTATACACACCATCTGTGTAATGGATGGGGTGTATATCTACACAGCTATTTTCTATGTATAAATAACAGCATTGCTGGCTGATCTCGTCTTAATTCATTCTGTCTTTTATGCTTGCAGCATGGCTGACTACCTCATTACTGGTGGGATAGGTTATGTGCCCGATGATGGACTTACAGGAGCTCAGCTTTTTGGCAATGGAGATGGACTGACCTACAAGTAAGCAATAAAATTCTTTCTTCCAGCTATTGTCCTCTTGATTCTTCATCGAACTGACCGTTTTCCTTGCTTAATCTGTCCGTTAATTTCCCTCCTCATGGCTCTCATCACTATAATCCCAGACTTCATTCATGAACAAGAAGCGCGCCTCAACTTTTAACTGTTTGTCGCATATTTTAAACCGTTGACCTACTCCAATAAATACATTTGAATCTATCGATTTCTTTTGCTGTATATATATATATATATATATATATATATATATATATATATTTCTTTACTGCCCACAGGGGGCTAAACATGGAGGGGACAAACAAGGACAACAAAGGGACCAAGTCGATTACATCGAACCCAGTGCGAAACTGGTACTTTATTTATCGACCCCGAAAGGATGGAAGACAAAAGCGTGGTGCCTCGTTAGAAGAAATTAACGTGCTCTTACTCCGTTATACAGGCTTAAATGAAAATTATATAGGCCTTCTTTTTACATATATACACATACATATACACACACAAGCAACCTTTCCTAGTGTTATCAGGTTGAGGACCAGCCTCTGTTACGGTTTTTAGTAGGGACTGAATGCTGATCATGAAATTTTCCTGACAAAATTCAAACTATTTTCCCGTTGTCTTCATTTCATCATCTTAGAAGAATCGATCCAGTATTTGATTTATCAACTCCGAAAGAATAAAAGGCGAAGTTCACTAGAGTAGAATTTGAACGAAGACAGGTTTTTAATGATTCACATTTAAGGAGGGAAGTCATGCGAAAAAGACTATACCAGTCAGCTAAATTTTTAGTTTTTGCTTAACCCAGACCATGCGTGACTTAGCACATCAATGATGATACGACTATGAGCATGTCGTTTTGGAGGCATTTTACACATGCTGAATGAACCTGCTTTTAAGCATACGCCTATAGATTAGACAACATTTGGGCGAGGGCTGTGCACTTGGTGGCCAAAGTGACATCCCCTAGACCCGTGGGTTTCCTTGAATGATTCTAGATGGAGGTTCTCTATCAAGACGACTGCATAATTCATGCGTATTATATATATATATATATATAATACTAGCAGTATCGCCCGGCGTTGCTCGGGTTTGTAAGGAAATACTATAAAGCATTTTTAGAGAGTTTTAGCCAAAAAATGGAAAAAAATGATGGTAAAATTATTTTAGTTAAAAAGGTCGAGTTGCGTCCCCCTAGACAGTCTGTGGTTTGTGTTCTGATTCTCGACCCCATGTCGAATTTATCGATTTTTTCAGATCTGGGGGAACTTTTCAAAATTTTCGCTGCGTTAGTTTTGAATTATGACATTGGGCTATGTGTGTGTCAAGTTTCATCAGAATCGGTTGAAAGCCGTGGTCAGAGTGAGGGTACAACCTGACAGACACACAGAAACACACACAGACAAACTGCCGTTTATATAGAGAGAGATGTATATATATACACACACATACACGCACTTTTTAAAATCTCATTTCACATTCTCCTATGTAAACCCCTTCCCAGAGATTGTAAACGGTCCCTGTGATGTCCCTTTATCTTATGCCCCTGTGACAGGGGCGGACTGAGCCGTCGGTCAATCGGGCATTGCCCGAGGGCCACTCTCTACATTTTAACTCATTGATGTCAATTCTAAGGGGCCCGGTGAACAGTTATGCCCGAGGGTCCTTAATACTCTCGGTCCACCTCTGCCCTGTGGCAAATAAATAAAAGAAATTATTGTATGTAAAAAAAATAAAATATGCTATGGCTGTACTTCTCTCCAACCACGAGTCTCTTTCGAGGTCTCGTTAGCATTATTAATAATTTTAATTTGTTTTCAGAATTTCTATACATTACATTTCTTTGTAAAATATATATTTAGCTGTTATTTCTAACAGGCCGAGGCTCCTCTCATACGTTCTCAGTATTCTCTTTTAGTTTTTTTTTCTTAACGAACTTAATAATATAATTTTGTAAACATTAATTCTACTTACATAATTCCTAATTATCCAACAAGCTTCGCACTAAAATATTTCTTGTTCAGCTTCCCCAAGGGAAAAGCTAATTATAGAACCCGAGGCTCCTTAATTAGACATGAAACTTGGCATATAAGAAAACATGTCAAGTTCAGGCTTTTTCCTGGGGTTATTGCTGACAAAGCTTTAGCGAGGAAGGAATTCAATGGGAATTTTTCGGAGGGTGCCTCGCTTTTAAGGTCCTAAATTCAAGTCAGTTTAGTGTCTTAGGGGCTGAGGTGCCGTTAGTTTTTTTTTTTTTAGCTTCGTTAATTGATAGGCCTGGGTGTATATATATATATATATATATATAAATATATATATATATATAAGGTGAACACCTCACTCCTTCGTGGCCCTGCGCTCGAACTTTGCTGTGGATCGACTTCATAACTGTCGCTACAAAGTGCTTGGGGTGTCTCGGCATTAAAAATTTTTGAAAAAAAGTGAAATAAAATGGCCAAGTTTTTAAAAAAGTGAGCGAAACCCCAGATAGGAAGAAACTGACCAACAACGAAATAGACATTTATATATATATGTATATATATCTAATTTGGATTTAGGATCGTAAAAACAAGTATATACTTCTGTTCCCCCCCCCCCCCCACAGAGTCGTAATAAACCGCTCTATGAAACGGGAATACTAAAAACGGGGGAAAATAAACCTTTTTCTTTTCCAATCATTTGTTTTATTGTTTATAAAATAATTTTTGAAATGGTAATTTAGTTAATCTTAATTAGTTTTAGTACTCACAAGTTCCGTTATTGTCTCATAAAATACTATTTATGCCTACATCTGTGGAGCGTATCCTATCTGCCGTTTTGATATTAGTATAATTTATTTAGGTACAAAGATGATTTATTTGTAAATTATGTGTAAATTTGCTGTATGTATGTATGTATATATATATATATATATTTCTTTACTGCCCACAGGGGGCTAAAATAGAAGGGACAAACAAGGACAGACAAAGGGACCAAGTCGATTACATCGACCCCAGTGCGAAACTGGTACTTTATTTATCGACCCCGAAAGGATGGAAGACAAAAGCGTGGTGCCTCGTTAGAAGAAATTAACACGTGCTCTTACTCCGTTATACAGGCTTAAATGAAAATTATATAGGCATTCTTTCTACACATATATATATACATACATACACACACAAGCAACCTTGTATGAATCATGCTGCTTCTGTGATTCCCTCCTTTTTCTATTAATGGGGTCGTTGTGTGATCACTTAGGGATTCGACAACTAAATTGTTTCTGTGAGTTTTTGATTTATATTACGGACAGGACTTGAGTCGCAATGAGATGAAAGATGCGCCTTTTTTCATACACGAAGCACGTGTTGTTTTTTTGGCATTGACAAAGAATATAACAAACAAACATGAAATCTGATACGGAAGGTTTTTTCCTATGTTGCTAAGATATATTTTAGATATGTGAAGGCCTGAATAGAAACTAGAAACCACGGTGGTAGGTAATTGGTTGATCAGAAACTTAACCCTTTTGCTTCGATTTATTTCAAAAATAATTTCGTGAGAATTTAGTAAAATAACTTTGGTGTTTGGGACATAAATGATATGGAATTTTCAAAGATGTTTTTAATTTAGACAACTTTTAACCTTTCGTTAGTCAATTTCTGTTGAAACCCACTGCCTTTATTTCAGTTGATTTTAGAAATAATGAATTTAGTAGAATAAGTTTCATTGTAAAGTTGGTGTTTGAGGTACTACTAGCGAACAGTGGTCCCGGTGCGCGCACTCGCGCTGGCTAGTCGTGACTAGCCGATCCTACAACGACTACGTAGCAAAGTAAATAAAACACAAAAATACAAAGTAAATAATTTTTTAAACAAAGTAAATAACACGACTAGTCATGACTAGCTTGCGCGAAAACGCGCGTGCGTGCAACGGGACCACTGTTCGCTAGTAGTACCTCCCAAGTATATAACTGGTATTTCTCCCATTGACTCTTGTGGTATGATGCCATGCAAAAAAACACTGACAACTGTGCATCTTAAAAAGCACACGGTACCCCCAGTAAAGTGGTTGGCGTTAGGAAGGGCACCCAGCTTTAGAAGCCAAGCCAAAACGGACAATGGGACCTGGCGCAGCTCTTGGCTCTGCCAGCTCATGTTAAGCTCTCCAACCCAAATTGGAAAATGGATGTTAAACGATGACGAATCCAAGCAATGCTTCAAAACATGGCCACCCAACAGAATGGCACTGAATCCCTCCTTCACAGACAAGCTCTTTTCCCCCTGCCATGTGCTACAGCAGTGACCTCTATTCCTCAGATCTGTTGACCAATCTCCTATAACTGCCACTCGGGTCCATTTTTCCTCCCTTTCATTACTTGTATTTGTCTGCCCTTTTTAATCCTCTCGCTAACCCCTGATCCCTGTGACTTCATCATCATCATCGTTTAACGTCCGCTTTCCATGGGTTGGACGATTTTGACTGAGGGCTGGCGAACCAGATGGCTGCACCAGGCTCCAATCTTGATCTGGCAGAGTTTCAACAGCTGGATGTCCTTCCTAATGCCAACCACTCCAAGAGTGTATTGGGTGCTTTTTATGTGCCACCGGCACGGGGCCCAGTCAGGCGGTACTGGTAACAACCTCGCTTGAATCTTTTACACATGCCACCGGCACAGGTGCCAGTAAGGTGATGCTGGTAACGATCACGCTTGAATGGTGTCTTTTATGTGCCACTGGCACGGAGGCCAGATAGCCGCTCTGGCAACGATCACACTCTGATGGTGCTCTTAACAATCGTGCTCGGATGGTGCTCAGCTCCCTATTTTAACCTGCAGTTGGCTTGGAATTACATCTCCACTTCCATCACTATATTAAAGACTCCGTCGGTTACGACGACGAGGGTCCCAGCTGATACGATCAACGGAACAGCTTGCTCGTGAAATTAACGTGCAAATGGCTGAGCATTCCACAGACACGTGTACCCGTAACGTAGTTCTCGGGGATAATCAGCATGACACAGAGAGTGACAAGGCCGGCCCTTTGAAATACAGGTACAACTCATTTTTGCCAGCTGAGTGGACTGGAGCAATGTGAAATTAAGTGTCTTGCTCAAGGACACAACGCGTCGCCGGGAATCGAACTCACAGCCTTATGATCATGAGCCGAATGCCCTAACCACTAAGCCACGCACCCTCATATCCATCACTATAACAATTCCACATTCAACCATGTCTACCCACCACCACCACCGTCAGTGCCATGTACACAACCACTAACCATCAAAGTTAGCAAATTGATTTTCATCTACAAACGGCAAATGATCAGTGTTGCTGTTTGATTAATTGATCGTTTGGTATTGACAGTTTTGTGCACACTTTATTAAAAAACCAATATTTCACTCCTTTTCTTTCTGTTTTTGATGTCTGAAAGGAGACAATTTGTAGACGCGTTTGATCAGGACCTTTGATTACGGAAATGTTATATAAAATTCCTGAGACCTGATTTGAGTATCAGCCAGATTTATCGAACAGTCAATGATCAATATTGATCAATAGCTCGATATCAGTTTGGAAATTTCCAATATTGTCTGGTGTTAGAATACCTAAACTTTTCTGTGCAATGATCAATTGCCATCTCTTTACAAAGCGTCTGTGTTCTTCAGAGTACTTCTGGCATATCTAGGATGGCTGCTTTAAATGCTAAAGGGTTAAGGATCTATCAGAGTTAATTAGGGACAGATCTTTGTCAAATATTCTTCAAATGCCCAAATTGAGTTGCATTTAACTATGCTGTATCAAATGGTTGATTACAGGATGTGGTTCTTGTCATAAGGTGTTCAAATTATTAAGGCATTGAAGGATTCAAATCCCACAGAATTTGACGTTCCTCTATATTCTTTTGGCCACCTACTGTATCGTCTTAGATTTGAGGGGCAGGTGCTTAACTTATTTACTATCCTGGTGCAGCCTCCTGGCTTCCCAGACCCTGGTCGAACCTTCCAACCCATGCTAGCATGGATAACAGATGTTAAACGATGATGATGATGAACACAACCAAGTTCTTGGCTGCCTTAAGCAGAATTAATTTTGTTGCAAATATTAGTGTCCCCCACCTTCAGTTCTGTTTCATGGTTCCCTTTAATATCTTACTCTCGGTAGAACCTGATACACTTTTATGTCCAACCCATGCTAGCATGGAAAACGGACGCTAAATGATGATGTTCTTGCAGACATTGCCCTGCTGTGAAGTCACTAGCAGACATCTGGTGACATGTTGGCAGTTGTTGGGTGACATCGGGGTGGAACCCACGTGTCAGCAGTCATCAGGTGGCCTGCTGATTAATGCTCAGTAGTCCCAGGCTCTTAACCTCTTCCCTCACCTGATTCCATATCAAGCACATTGCCCAAATTCCTCATCTGCAGAAATGCATCCTTGCTATCTACACACGTTTCTCTCCAACAACCACTAACTTGCAGATATAATTGAAACTGCACATTATTAACCCCCCCCCCACCTCCTAACTTCACCAACCAACCTACTCACCAGGTGTTGCTGTCACTCTTCAGTTAATGAGAGTGCAGGTAGGCTATAATCACCACTTGACTATTCTCTAGCAATCTATACCTTATAGCCACGTGTGCTTTGCTGTGTGTGAGTGTGTGCGTGATTTATATGGCCAACACACCTGGGTGGATAGGCTCCATAAAAAAAAAACTGGGAGAGACTAGTTTAGATCAGGTGTAAACCAAAGGTGAAATCGTAACTAAAACAGCCACCCTCAGCCGTAAAAAGACATGCTGTGCTATAAGGGTGTCGATAGTGAGTCTTAAGAGCAACCACGTGTGTGCCATGCCGTCTGAACTTGACATTAATACGCAAAACACCTTATCTGATGATTTGTGTGTGTACCAAGACAACGATGACGGTGGTGGAGTAGTTAGGTTTGCAACTCCCACCTTGAAGCTATAAAATTTCTCTATAAATACCGTTGGTTCCACTGCTGGCAAGGTGCCAAATCAAGGTTACTCTTACTCACCTGTTGGCTTAGTTTTATCTTTCCCAATTTAGCTGTGTTACTAATCCAAATGTACCTGCTACATTCTATAGCTTCTTCCTCATTCACAGCTTCACGTGAAATGCTTTCAATAATGAGTGTTCTTTGAAATACCTGTACTTTTCTCCTTTTTTTTTTTTTTTGTTCATTCCATTGCTCCTGCCTGTCATACATACCTAGACAAGGCTATATATACACACACACACACACACACATATATATATATATATATATATATATTATATGAAAGAGATAGTTAATATGTATTTATAGAAATGGTAAAACTAACACACCCACGTTTTACAGGTGGATAAATGTTTCAAATGCACAGACTGCACCGGTTCAAACCATGATGGTAACTGGAAAAAACCAGTAAAATATTAGCTACACGAAGGTCTCATTACCACCTGTCTAACTTAGTTAGCGCTGCACTTAATGGCCTTATAAAATTAGAGGTTTTTCTGCCTCATCATATATGTTCACCTAACCAGGTTGGTGGCATCGTTTAATTGTTAAAATGATGGGAAGCACATTGTGGAAAGTGATGTACAACACGATCTGTTAGGAAAAAAAAATATCATCATCATCGTTTAACGTCCGCTTTCCATGCTAGCATGGGTTGGATGGTTCAACTGGGGTCTGGCAAGCTCGAAGGCTGCACCAGGCCAGTCAGATCTGGCAGTGTTTCTACAGCTGGATGCCCTTCCTAACACCACATTTATATATGTATATAAATTAGAGAAAAACCGCTATGATGCAATTCAATACTCAATTGAATTTTTCCCTTAATATTATTTATATATATATATATATATGTATAAAAATCATTTTAATGTCTGTTTCCATACTTGCATGGGTCAGACGACTTTTTTTTTTAGGCATATTTTTCTGTCTGGATGCTGTTCCTGTCACCAACCTTCACTTGTGTCCCTCTGCATGGGCTGTTTCTGCTGAATAGAGAATGAGCAATATTGCTTGTATAACAGTTGCTCATTCACAATTATTGTATGATGTCAACGTGACCCATGCACACACACACACACACACATGTTGGGCTTCTTTTGGTTTCCATCTACTAAATCCGCTTACAAGCCTTTGGCTCAGAGCTAAAACCACGTGGTTCATCATTGTCTACATTTATGTCCATTTTCCATGTTGGCATGGGTTGGACGATTTGACCGGAACTGGACATCCAGGGAGCTGTCCCCAACTCCAATTAACTGTTTTGGTATGCTTTCTAAGCCTGGATGACTTTCCTAATGCCAACCACTTCACAGTGTGCTGGGTACTTTTAACATACCACCAGCATGGGTGCATTGACACAGTACAGGCATCAGTGCACTTTGGGTAGCAGATTTCTGAACTGCCCACCCAGCAACAAGTTGGGTTAACCTAACACTGAAATAGCTGTAGAAGTGAGCATCAAATTGACTTAGTAGCAGGTGACACACACACCCACACACTTTTTCTCTCCCCCTCTGAAACACTCACCCACCACCCACCCTGCCAATCCCACTCACTTTGAGTAACTGATGTATGAGATCAACCAGTGCTTAGGTGTGTTGGCATCAACCATTCCTATGAAGAACAGAACTGTCTGCTGGCAGACTTAACCATGTGCCAAAGAACTGGTGAAGGATGTTGCCTCTGCTGGGTTTGGTGAGGATTGTTACTGCGTAGTCATAGGTCTACCTTGATTGAGCAAGCCTATATTCAAAGATGTTCCAAATATGACCATCCTGTCTCCTTTTCATATAGGATGTATCTAGCACTACAATATCTGGTGTCTTTCATTTTTAAGATAGTCTAGTTTGAGGAAGATACAGCTGCTATTTCTAGCAATTTGAATGACTCCATAGTTTGTTACAGGTTTGGTAGTAAGACTGTGTCAGCTGGTAAGTGCAGTCATCCGTCCCTCCCCAACCTTAGCCCCTCCCTTCTACTAAAGCACTAATTAAATACAGCTGTTTATTGGTATAGCATTGACTCAATTGGAGTGTAAAATCCCTTGTGGTGTTTGCTCTGCCCTTCTATGCCCCAAGATAAAATGATGCCTGAATTAACCTTGCTTTGTTTTTCATCCCTTCAGGATTATTAAAGAACTCGTTAGGGAAATTTATTAAAGTACTCGTTAGGGACAATTAAACCAAATGTGTTGGCAGTATCTATTTCAGCTTCGGGCATTTTCAGTTTGGGGTCAGCCTCTGTTGCCATGGGTGGGGATTGCAGGTCCTTCTAGATTATTGGTTCTTAAACTTTTTGGAGCCACTGCCCCTTTGGCACCCAGGACACATTCTGAGTACCCCATTACTAACTTTGCTTTAACCCTTTAGTGTTCTGATTATTCAATCAAACATAATGCTAATTTATTCCCATTGATTTGAATTAATCATGCATTATCTCATATCTTCAAGATCTTGATGGTGTAATTACTTAATGTAGATTAACATTGTAGGGTAGGTGTGAGAGCCTGGATCTGGTCAGTTTGAACATAAAACAGATTAAATATTTTGGCCGGATATGGCCGGTTTAACCCTTTTGATGCCAACCCGGCCAAAACCGCCTCTGGCTCTGTAGTACAAGTGTCTTACTTTCATAAGTATTGAATTAAAATCTTCCACCAAACCTTAGTCACAATTTATGTTCCCAACACTAGCCTAATGATAACTAAGTTCTTTTACTAAATTCCTCGTTATAATTAAAATTAATTGAATGAAACACAGAGCATCTCAAAATAAATACGGTAACGAAAGGGTTAAATACTAAAGGGTTAATTATTTGATTCAATTTTTTTTTTAATGCAGTTTTTGGATCTGGCTGGGATATTAAAAAACTGGTTGAGAGCCACTGCTCTAACGACTACCCATGGCAGGTGTGATATGTGTAACCTGAAGTTAGACATAACACGGACTACATCTGTAACTTTTGTCTGTTTCAATATATTACATGTTTTTTTATGGCCACAAATACTCAACTCATTCGATCATTTTAGATCCTTGTTTTTCTGTACGTGTGGCACTGTAAAAATCTCTCTGGACATCACAGGAAAAAGCTGTAAATGTGTATTGCCATCACTCTCTTATTCTCTCCCCATCTGTCTGTCTGTTTGTCTATAAATAAATGAATATATTATTGAACTTTCTGGTTTCATTAAAATTGTAAAAATCTCTCTGGACATCACAGGAAATGGCTGTAAAGGTGTATTGCCATCACTCTCTTATTCTCTCCCCATCTGTCTGTCTGTTTGTCTATAAATAAATGAATATATTATTGAACTTTCTGGTTTCATTAAAATTGTTCTTTTTCTTTTTTTTATTCCAGTGACTTTTTAATTCTTCCAGGTTTTATAGATTTCTCAGCAGATGCAGTGGTAAGTCTTGCTTCTTCCATCATTAAGTTGTTTCATAGATCAAACTATTTTCTTTTAAATCCGTTAATATCATTGTATCAATGGGGGAACCTTTTGGGGTTTGCTAGAAATAAGTCAAATCCCTCCCAAATTACAACACTTGTTGTCAGTGCTGCCATTATTTTAGCATCCCCTTTTCCATGCTTGTATGGGTTGGGTGAAATTCGAGGCAGATTTTCAGTGGTTGGATGCCGTTCCTGACACCAGTCTTCACCCACCACTGAGCATAATATTTCCCCATTGTTAGACAAGTTTACATAAAAGATTAGAAACAAAACACTGCTTGTATGATGGTGATGTTCTTTTACAACCATCTCATGTGATATAAAAATAAGGACGGACACACACACACACATACACACATAACAATTAAAGATTCACAAAGAAGTGATGATTTTAATTAATATGGGTGTGTACAATTAGACTTAATTACTGCTTTTTGTGCATCTGTTAATTCTAGCTTTGCGCACAAGTATTTTATTTGCTGTTTAAATGAAAGAACAATATTTCTTCTTAGTGGGCTGTGAGCATTCGATTTCCTGTGCATTGCTGATGAGGTTTCAGAACACAGAAACATGTTTCTGACAGCTGAGTGATGTTGCTCATAGCTCAGCTCTGTCTTTTTACTCACACATTATTAGAATTTCTCTACAGTTTTTGCTGCAAAGGTCTTTCCACATTTCAGTGCAGATGACCATATTAAACATAATTGTGTACACACACACACATGATGGGCTTCTTTCAGTTTCCATCTACCAAATTTACAAACACGGTTTTAGTGAACCCAAGGCTGTAGTAGAAGACACTTGCCCAAGATGCCACACAGTACGACTGAACCCCAATCCATGTGGTTGTGACACAAATTACACAACCCCACTGCTACACCTGTTCCATTGTTGTTGTTGAAAATTAAAACCCCAATGGTTATAGTGTTTGTCTTTTCCTTCCTCTACAGGAATTAAATTCTGCTCTGACCAAGAAGATCACGCTGAAGGCACCTTTAGTGTCGTCACCAATGGATACTGTCACCGAATCTCAAATGGCAATTGCTATGGCGGTATGTATATCTGAGATAATTTATTGATTGTTTGGTTTAATCCTTTCGTATTTAAACTGACCATATGTAGCCCGAATAATCAACCTGTTTTACGTTCAGACTGGCCAGGTCCAGCCTCTCACACCTACCCTACAATGTCATTCTAATAATATACAACCACATCATTTAAATTTCAAAGCTATAAGATAATGCATGATTAATTCAAAACAATGTGAATAAATAAAGATTACATTTGACAGAGTAATCTGTAATCTAAAGGATTAAATATTTGGTTTGTGGCAAGGTTGTTAACTGCTAGAATGTATGATGATGAAAGATGAGAGAATGGAAGAAAATAATTTAATTGTTTTAGAAAGTTGTTTGCATTGAGTTTACATTGTTCCTTTTGTGTGTGTGTGTGTATATGCATGCATATATAAATATATATCTGTGTGTGTGTGTGTATATATTTATATATATTTTTTTCTTTTTTTTTTTTACTTGTTTCAGTCATTGGACTGCGGCCATGTTGGGGCACTGCTTTGAAAGGTTCGGTTACAAATTAACCTCAGTGTCTATTTTTTCAATCTGGTATTAATTCTATTAGTCTCTTGCCAAACTGTTAAGTTAAACGGATGTTAACAAACCAACACAAGTTGCCCTGTGGTGGTGGGACACACACATAAGCTATATAATAGGCTTCTTTCAGTTTCTGTCTACCAAATCCACTCAACGCTTTGGTCAGCTGAAGGCCATAGTAGATGCTTACTCCAGGTGGTGGTCGTGGCTGGATTACTCTTTTAGCCAAGTTCAAGTTCTCTTTGTGTGTGTCTGTAGGAGTTGGGGAAAGATGTCAGTGAAAGTGACTCGGGTGAGAGGAGGTGATGACTGGCAGTAGAGAAAGGGCAGATAATGCATTTGTTTAATAAAATCGGATTGAGAGATTTCTTTGACTGTTTTGGATGGTGAAACCTTTTGAGTTTTTGTAATCCCATTTCTAAGTGGAATTTGATACTAATTAATTAATTAATTTGTCTGTTTCTAGCTGTGTGGTGGTGTAGGTGTGATACATCATAACTGTACACCACAATTCCAGGCAAACGAAGTGCGTAAAGTTAAGGTAAGCTTCACTTTGACCCCTTTGTCCTCCTGAAACTACTTAACCATCCACCCATATCTATATTCATCAGAATATTTAAATTTCTTTTACTCGTTTTTGCTTAATTTTGTAATTAACTAAATTGTCTTTTTTTTTTTTTTTTAATTATCTAAAAAGACTTAATTTCAATAATTTTATTTCCAGAAATACGAGCAAGGTTTCATTCTTGATCCAGTTGTGATGTCACCTCAGCATACAGTACGAGATGTTGTGGAAGCAAAAAAGAAATTTGGTTTCTCAGGTATTCCAATCACTGAGAATGGTAGCATGGGGCAGAAACTGGTTGGTTTGGTCACACAGAGAGACATAGATTTCTTAACGCCTGATGAATATCATACAAAACTTCAAGATGTAAGTGTAGTAAAAAATAAAACCACTTGTTTTTGTTACTGTTTCCACACACACTCTTTCGCTATCTAACACAGTGCTTTTCAAACTTTTTTCTGGGGCGGAACCCCAAGGAAACATTCCACTGGCTCGAGGAACCCCTGTGCAATAATTTAATAGTCTCATGCACACATATCTGCACAGGAGAATTAAAAATTACTGCCAATTTTAGCAGTTTTGTAACTTCTTGCGGAAACCCTGGACTGTACTGGCGGAACCCTATGGTTCCGTGGAACCCTGGTTGAAAACCACAGATCTAACACATGGCCCCACATGTTCACCCTCTCACTTTTTTCACACTTAAGGGCAGTTTACAAATTATCTTAGGGCTGGTGTTTCGATCAACAGTTGTTTCAGCTGTTATAAACTTCAACATGTTAGTAGCTGAAGGAGGGGCACATCACATAAGGCAACTGATGACTTCCCTAATGGTACAGTTTTATATCGTATTGTGTTTAAAACCCATCATCTCTGAAGGGCAATAACCTCGATGTCTCATTCCTTAAACTGTATCATCATCATTGTTTGACCGTGGTCGAGACAATGGAATTTACTATGTTACGCCAGGCTTCACGGCCCATCATAGCATTATGGAGGTCCTGTTGCTGGATGCCTGTATCCCTGGAGATTACATCAGGGTAGGAGAGTAAGCGCCCTCTGGTATCACGAGCAGATGGCTTCCAGAGGAGAAGAGTAGAAATTGCCTCGTTTTCAGCTCTACAACTGGACTCTCCTACCTTTCACAAGAGATGATACAGGTGGTAATTTCCCATATATTTGTACTTTGGTTGGATGACGCTTCCACGAGAGATTTGATATGATACACTACCTCATATGATATAGTGTATCTCATATGATACACTGTGGTAGTGCAGGGTTGCTATAATACAGGTTAATCCTAGCCTTAGTGATGGGTTGGTTGAAGCTTTGGTGGTGGGTCACTGGCTTTTGCAGATGCCACTTACTGCCTTATCAGTAGCTACCATCTGCATTTGTGTCACAGAAGGCCAGTTGTGGTTTTGGGACATTGGATAAAATTGCAACCTAGATGGGTGGATGTGGTCGTGGTCTTAGTGAGGGCCAGTTGTACCTTGAAAACCTTCGTATCTGAAGTATTTTTTTTTTTTACCTTTCACAGGTGATGACCAGATATGAAGACCTTGTTGTTGCCTTTGAGGGACTCACTCTGAAAGAAGCCAACCAAATTCTACAGAAGAGCAAAAAAGGTATTTTCAGTGAACCAAAATTTAGATCTCTTTAACCCTTCAGCATTCAGACTTCTCTGTCAAATGTCATACTTGTTCACCTTGTTTTGAATTAATCAAACATTAATCTCATAGCTTTGAGATTTCAATGTTTAGTTTTAGTTTATTTGTAGAATGACATTGTAGGGTAGGTCTGATAGGCTGGATCTGATTGTTTTCGGTTTAAAACAAAATATTTGGACTGAATATAGCTTGTATAACTCTTTTGCATACAAACTGACCATATCCGGCCAGCCTCTCACGCCTTACCTACAATGTCATTCTAAAAAGAATCACATCATTGAAATCTCAAAGCTATGGGATAATGCAGGGTTTGTAATGTAGAACCAGCAGTCCTGGGTGGTGGATGTCAAAACGGGTAAACATCTGTGTATATCATTACAATAAAATTCTTTTATAGAATGTTGAATATAGTAAATTTATGAATTGATTTTTTTTTTTTTTTTTTTTTTTTTTTTTAAAATACCTGAGCGCAGTTTGCTGTTAATTAGGATTAATGCTGGTGTAACGGGTTTCTGTTTAATGAAACCGATTAAAAGACCTCTGTTCTCTTTCGTAGGTAAATTACCAATTTTGAATAAAGAATCTGAGCTGGTTGCATTGATAGCACGTACAGACACAAAGAAGAACCGAGAATTTCCACTTGCTTCTAAAGATGACAAGTAAGGGTTTCTTATTCATTTTCTTTTAACGTGTGTGTGTCTGTGTGTGTAGGTGCAAGCTTGGCTGATCAGTTAACCCTTTAGTGTTCAGATTATTCTATCAAACATAATGCCTATTGATTCCCATTGATTTGAATTAATCATGCATTATCTTTTATCTTCAAGATCTTGATGGTGTAATTACTTAATGTAGAATAACATTGTAGGGTTGGTGTGAGGGCCTGGATCTGGTCAGTTTGAACATACAACAGATTAACTATTTTGGCCGGATACGGCCGGTTTAAATACTAAAGGGTTAAGCAATTCACTTCTGAACCTGATAGTCTTGAGTTTTGTCCTGCTCTGTGGAACATTAGGCAAGTGTCTCCTACTGTAGCTCTGCCCTGACACAATCCTTGTGGGTGGATTTGGTAGACAGAAACCTAAAGAAACTCTTTGCATATATATATATATATATATATATATATAATATATATATATATTTCTTTGCTGCCCACAAGGGGCTAAACATAGAGGGGACAAACAAGGACAGACAAAGGGATTAAGTCGATTACATCGACCCCCCCCACCCAGTGCGAAACTGGTACTTTATTTATCGACCCCGAAAGGATGAAAGGTAAAGTCGACCTCGGCGGAGTTTGAACTCAGAACGTAACGACAGACGAAATACCGCTAAGCATTCCGCCCGGCGCGCTAACGAGTCAGCCAGCACGCCGCCTATATATATATATATATATATATATATACTAGCAGTATAGCCTGGTGTTGCTCAGGCTTGTTTTCTTTTCGACCCTTTAGAATTGGATTTTTTGAAAAGTAAAAATTTTGCATTATGTAGCCTGTTATTCTCTTTAAGTGAACATCTTTCTGGTTGAAATACACCAAAAAATGGCAACACAGCAGTAAAAAAATCATAAAAAAATAGGGATTTTCATAGAAAAAAAAAGCACCTTTTTGATGTAAATAATTTTTGGTGTTAACATGGTCCGATTTGAATTTTTCTTCTACGGAAGGAAGAGCAAGCCTTCTTCTATCATACTCTCAATTTTGGTCAACTTGTGCTGCAGGGTCTCGGAGGAGATAGTGTTAGTTGAAGGCTACCAAACCTGCCATGCACAGACAATTTCAGCTTAATATATATATATATATATATATATATATATATATATATATATATATATATATATATATATATATATATATATAATATATATATATATATATATATGTTTGTGTACTGTTTTGTTAGTTGTAAATGAGCATAACAATCATACAAACATCCTTCATATCCAATTTTCCATGGAAACCTGTTTTGGCTGTGGGGAAATATTACTTTGCTTGGAACCATCCGAGGGTTAATGATAGGAAGGATATCTGGCTATAGAAAATCTGTTTCATCAGATTTTATCTGACCCATGCCGGCATGGAAAAGTGGATGTTAAAATGGTGTGGGTGTGTCAAAATGAATCTCTTTTACTGTCAGGAAATGAGCTTTTTTCCTTTTCTTACCTACCTTAAACCAGGGATGTTCTGGACTGGGTTGGTATCAAAATGTCTCAGCTATAAACCTTATTTTGTCTCAGCTATAAACCTTATTCCTGTAAGTCTTACTAAAAAATATCCTTTTTTTCTCCTCTTTGTAGGAAACAGCTTCTTGTAGGTGCTGCAATTAGTACACAGGACAGTGACTACCCTAGACTGGAGCAACTTGTCCAAGCCGGAGTAGATTTTGTTGTTTTGGTGAGTATGCTTATTGATATGGTACCCTGGCATCTCCAAGTGAAGGGCTACTGCTAACCAGAAGTCATTAAGGGTGGGGGCAGCTCTTGCTAGGGTATTGGAGGGGGGGGTCTGTTGGCCACAGTTTTCTGTTCTCTTTCAAAGTATTATGGCCCACATTTCTAAGGGATTGGCATGGCTGTGTGGTTAAGAAGTTTGCTTCTCAACCATGGGGTTTTGGGTTCAGCAGCACTCCATGACATTTTGGGCAAGTGTTTGTGTTTGTGCTGTATTTAAAGTAACAAACCAGAGGTGGTGGTGTTCACTTCTCTCAACAAATTGTTTGCTTGCTTTGCACCCTCAAAGGTGTGTAATTCTTTACTTGGAAAAACAGATAAAGGTTAGCAACAAGAAGGACAGCCATCTGTAAAGCAATGCCTCAACATGTATTCATCTAACTCATGCTATCCTGGAAAGAGATGTAAAAACAACAAATTATATTTTATTGCTTTCTAAAACCTAAATTTTTCTCTGTATTTATTATTTTATTCTGGAAACTTCTTTCAGGATTCTTCCCAGGGCAATTCCATTTTCCAAATTAATATGATCCGGGCCATCAAACAAAAGCATCCAGAACTACAAGTTGTTGGTGGAAATGGTAGGTTTAAACATTTTTTTCCCCATATTCTTGGTTCCACATCAGTTATTTTCTAAGGGGTGATGAGTGGGCAGGTGGTCAGTGACTAAACCAGTTCCCTCACCTGGATTGCCAGCTGAGGAGAGTGTTGTCGACACACTGCAGGCTTCAAAACAAGACTTGTCAAAGGATGGACAAGCTGATTGTGGGCCACTGGCTGTCACATAAAATCATCCGGTACATGGGCTGGCAAACCATGTAGCTGACCCATGACCATGGTCACAAAAACTTCCATGAAAGACAGACTGCTCTTAATACGAAGTTGATGTCGTTAAGAACTTTGCTTTGCGACAACCACATGGTTTTAAGTTTTATCTTACTGCATAGCAGCCTTTGGCCATCTAATATCTTGTGAATGCAATTTTGGGTGTGTGTGTGTGTGTGTGTGTGTGTGCATTCAGGTGTATGCTTTTGCATTGTCATTGTGTGGGCAAAAATAACTAAATTTACTAATGTCACAATGTCATGTAGCTGTGAGGCTTTGTTGTGTGTAATGTACAAATGTCTTGTTTTCATAAGTTTTGAATTAAAATCTTCCACCAAACCTTAGTCCCAAATTTATGATCCTAACACTAGCTTCATGATAACTGAGTTATTTTACTAAATTCTTTGTTATATTGAAAGTAATTGAAAGAAACACGGAGCATCTCAAAATAAATACAGTAACGAAAGGGTTGAAAAGTTTATTTCCCTACCACATAGTTATGAGTTCAATGTGTGTGGGACTTTGGGCAAGTCTACCATGTGTGTGTGTGTGTGTATTTGCAAGTGTTTATATCTCGTCTTGATATTGCATGATTACTGTAAATATTCTGCAAAATATATCTGGCCAAAGGGAAATATCTTGTTTGGAAATAGATAAGGGTTGATAACAGGAAGGGCACCCAGCTGTAGAAAAAATCTGCCTTAGATTGTCTGTTCCATGCAAGCATGGAAAAGTGGACATTAAAACAAGGATTTTTTTTTTTTTTGTTTCTTATTTGACTATATTTTTGTTTTCAGTGGTGACAGCTGCCCAGGCTAAAAACCTTATTGATGCTGGAGTAGATTCTTTACGTGTTGGTATGGGAAGTGGTTCCATTTGCATTACGCAGGAAGGTAAGTTGGTCGTCCACCAGTTTTAGATACTTGGAACTTAACCATTTAGCATTTTAATCTGCTGATCCAGCCTAAATAAGTCTACCTGTATTGTGTTCAAATTGATCCGTTTTTCACGCCTGCCATACAACGTCACTCTAAAAATAGGTCAAGTGGAGATAATGCCTGATTTTATTGAAAACTATTTGAACAAATAAGCGTTACATTTAACAATAATCTGAATACGAATGATTAAACTTCCCATTTTTAAACTTATTTAAATTCAAAACCTACCCTCAAAATATTTTATTCTAATCATCTGATTTATAATTATTTTAGTAAATTCATTATTTTCAAAATTAAGTAGAACTGTCAGTGTTTTTATCAACTAATTTTTATTACCATATTTCTCTTGAAATCCACCGCTGTTTATTTCAATTTAATTTAATCCTTTAGTGTTCACATCATTCTGCCAAAATTAATCCTTTTTCATCCACATTGTTTTGAACTAATCAGGCATTATCTTGGAGCTATGAGATTTTGATGAGGTAGCTGTTCATTTTTAAAACGATATTGTAGGGTTGGTGTGAGAGATCAGATCTGGCCAATTTGAACATAAAACAGGCAAAATACTTCGGTCCAGTTTAAATGCTAAAGGTTTAAAAGTAAAGAAGAATTTGTTAAGTATTTCTATTGAAATACAAAATTATTTTATGAATTTGTTATTTCCACCATTAATTAACACAAACAACAGAATATTTCTTCAGAAATATGGTAAATGAACCTCTTCTGCATCTCTCTTCTCGTAGTGATGGCTGTTGGTCGTCCTCAAGGGACAGCTGTATATAAAGTTGCTGAATACGCTCGACGCTTTGGTATACCTGTGATTGCAGATGGTGGGATTTCCACGGTTGGCCATTGTATAAAGGCTTTATCATTAGGGGCATCCACTGGTAAGCCTTGGTCTTTTCTGTTTTTCTTTTTTGTTTTATTGTGTTTCTTTGAATGAAGAGGGTGTTGTAGAATCATCTTATTACTATTTACTTCATTGCCATCGACCTCCATCACCATGACCCTGGTGTCATTGTTCTCATCACCACCACCCACAAGTCTACAAAGGAGCTTCTACATTGAGTCACTTGAATTGCTAAAAAAATTAAAATAAAACTCAGCTAAATCTCCCCAAATCACACCCTGGTTATTATTTCAACATCCACTTTTCCACGCACACAGTTTAGCTTCTCTCTACCAAATCAACTTACAAGGTTTTGGTCAGCTCCAGGTTATCGTGGAAGACCTTTGCCTAAGGTGCCACACTGTGGAACTGAACTCAAAACCATCTGATTGGAAAATAAACTTCTCAATAACTGTGGTTGAGGAAATTTTGCAACGCTGTGCAATGTGCTGCACCTTTGGTAAGTGTCTTCTTCCAAAGCCTTGTGAATGCATTTGGCTGACGGAAACTGAAAAGAAGCCTCCGTGCGTGTGTGTGTGTGTGTGTGTGTGTGTATTCATGTCTCCTTGTGTTGATATTGTGCTCTACTTTGCAAAGAAGTGTTACTGTTGTGCAACTAGTATCCTCCACTTGTAATCTTAAGCAATAACGTCTGGTTTTTGTGCAGTTAATGTTTGAAGGACTTGATAGGAAACATCTGGCTTGGAAACAGGTGGGGGGAGGGGTTGTGGTGGTGCTGGTTGGTAACATCTGCCATAAATGGATTTAGTTTGATCCATGTAACCATAGGAAAGTGAATGTTTAAATGATCATCACATATGTGTGTATATACATTACATTATATGTATGTGTTTGTGTGTAATATATATATATATTATATATATATATATATATATACACATACATACATACATACATATTAGAGGGAAACCACTAATATGTATATAATACAATTTTACTGAACCTTCAGTTTTTTTATATGCTAGACCACTGGTGTGAAATCGATGTTAATTAAATTAATATCTAATTTCTCACCTTCATTTTAAATTTATATATATCAAATCAAAACAGAAGATTGGAAAATTTTGGTGAATTAACAATACCAAAACATTTTTCTAAATCTCCTATTTTGTTATTATTCTGCAGAAAATATTTCCCAATATTTTCAACTCTTATACTTCAAACAAATAGAATATCTAATTACAGATTTAGGATACTGAAATAAGCAGATGTGTTTTAAAGAGGACACAACCTGGATTTTAATTCTGTCTGTCTTTTTATATTGGTGATTCATTTGTTGTTTTTTTTTTTAACCTTTTAGTAATGATGGGGTCATTACTTGCTGGTACCAGTGAGGCCCCTGGAGAATACTTTTTTGCCGATGGAGTTCGTTTAAAGAAATACAGAGGCATGGGATCACTCGATGCCATGGAGAAACACAAAAGTAGCCAGAGCAGATATTTTAGGTCAGTCAATATTAAATATTTCCACATGCAAACAAAATTGTTTCTGAGGCTTTCATGTGACGTATGTGTGTGTGTGTGTGTGTGTGTGTGTGTGTGTTATATAAATGCGAAGAAGAGTGTGTGTTTCTACGTGCGTAGAAGTGTGTACAAATAAAATCCTATCTGACCTTCCTGCGTTTGTTCTTACAGTGAAAGTGATAAACTCAAGGTGGCCCAGGGGGTTTCCGGTTCAATCGTCGATAAAGGCTCCATTCATAAGTTTGTACCATATTTAATATCTGGTGTGCAGCATGGTTGTCAAGACATTGGTGCTAAAAGTCTTTCTGCATTGAGGTAAGTCTGTTGTTCTTTTATTCAATAATTCCGGTCTAACTACTCTACAAAATCCAGAACTGTACTAATATACTGCAACTATTTACTCGACAACACTTGTTTGACCCTTTAGCATTTAAACTGTCAAAATCTGGTCCCAAACACTTTTATATCCAAACTGTCAAAATCTGGTCCCAAACACTTTTATATCCAAACTGGCAATATCTGGTCCCAAACACTTTTGTGTCCAAACTGTCAAAATCTGGTCCCAAACACTTTTATATCCAAACTGTCAAAATCTGGCCTCTCACACTTACCCGCCAATGTCATTCTAAAAATATACAATTAGATCATCTAAATCTCACAACATCAAGATAATGCATGATTAATTCAAGACAATTCAAATGTGTAAGTATTAAATTTGACAGTAATCTAAATGCTAAAGGATTAACTGTGATACCAGGGCGGAGGCTTTAATCTTTGCTAAACTAAATTTTTCATATTTAATATATTTGTCCTGTTGATGGCTTTTGGTCCTTTGTATCCTAATTAAATTTTAGCTTCTGTAAGCATTGCCAGTGGTCGAAATGAGTGGAAAGAGCTGGAAGAAATGCTGCTAACCATTTTGTCTGACATGGAGGCCAGCGATTTGAAAGCAGGGAGAAGTTGATTACATTTGACTCCCAGTACTAGTTTTTTAAAATTTAATTTAATTTTTTTATTGAACTCCAAGGGACAAAGTTGTTCTTGGTGGGAATTCAGACAGTGTACAAACTGCTGGAACAAAGACCACAAGACATTTTATCCAATTCTCTAAGAATTCTATCAATTTAATAATGACGGTCACTCCTGTCAATTTCCACGTTACAAGTGTTTGAAGTAAAGATGCAACTCGTGTCACAATGGTAACACTGATTTTGATTTTTGCCTGGGTGGCACATAAAGAGCACCCACAACACTCTGCGAGTGGTTGGCATTAGGAAGGGCATCAAACTGTAGAAACATTCAGATCAGATCACAGCCTAGTGCAGCCTTCTGGCTTGCCAGCCCTCAGTCAAACTGTCGTCAAAACGTCCATACCATGCCAGCATGGAAAGTAGAGATATTAAACGACGACGATGATTGGACAAATGTACCTGTTGATAGCAGGATATATATTATTCTGTTTCTTCAACTCCTGTTGTTTTTAGTTGCATTATGAACACATTTTACGCCACACAGATCAATTTAGACAGTAACTTTCTCCCATGGTGCTAAATTAAGCTGTTAGGATTTCCCTGATTGTTTTAATTTATCCTTATACCCAAGGATGGGTCTTCCTTTACTGCAAAGTTCCTCCACCTGTTGACCAAGTTATTAATAATTTTGACACTAGGCCAGCAATTTCAGGGAAGAGGGGGTTAAGTTGATTATATTGATCTGCCTCCCCCCGTACGTAACTGGTACTTATTTTATCAATCTTGAAAAGATGAAAGGCAAGGTTGGCCTTGGCAGAATTTGAACTCAGAATGTAATATGGAAGAAGTAGTAGTAATAATGATGATGATGATAATAATAATCTCTTTTTTTCTCTTTTACTTGTTTGTCATTTGACTGCGGCCATGCTGGAGCACCGCCTTTAATCGAGCAAATCGACCCCGGGACTTATTCTTTTGTAAGTCCAGTACTTACTCTATCGGTCTCTTTTGCCGAACTGCTAAGTAACGGGGACATAAACACACCAGCATCGGTTGTCAAGCAATGCTAGGGAGACAAACACACACATATATACGACAGGCTTCTTTCAGTTTCCGTCTACCAAATCCACTCACAAGGCTTTGGTTGGCCCGAGGCTATAGTAGAAGGCACTTGCCCAAGGTGCTATGCAGTGGGACTGAAGCCAGAACCATGTGGTTGGTAAGCAAGCTACTTACCACACAGCCACTGAAATAAATAGATGGCTTTGTTAGTAATTTTCCTCTTTTTCAAGTGATGCAATTGAATTTTTCAGATCCATGATGTATTCCGGTGAACTTAAATTTGAACGTCGGACGTCTGCTGCTCAAGTTGAGGGAGGTGTACACGGCTTGCATTCGTAAGTAATCCCTTTTTTTCTCCCTTTCATTTCTATTAACAAAATGAGTGTTTTACTGTGAAATAGTGTAGCCCTTGATATTGTTGACTTGTCTTTGGACATACTAACAACATCCTTGCTAATATAAAATGTCTCATCTTTTAACATCCATTTCCATGCTTGCATCAGTGAGGCGGAACAGGCAAGGTAATGTCTTCCCATGGCTGGCTGGACCAGTTTCCACAGAAAACCGGAAACGAGAGATCCTGCTTCTATGACGGTGATACTTGGTGTCATGTAAGAGGATACGCACACATGCACAATGGGCTTCTTCTAGTTTCTATCTGCTGAATCTATTCACAAGGCCTTGATTGGTTTAGGGCTATATTAGAAGACACTTGCCATGAAGTGGGACTGAACCTGAAACCACATGGTTTGATAGGCAAACTTTTTAGTCACAAGGCTATACCTGCCCCTACAGTCTTAATAGTAGAGAACATGAAATACAGAGAAAAATGGATCTCGTCATCGTTTGACGTCCGTTTTCCATTCTGGCATGGGTTGGATGGTTTGACTGGGGATTGGCAAGCCAGGAGGCTGCACCCAGGCTCCAATCTGATCTGGCTGTGTTTCTGCAGCTGGATGCCCTTCCTAATGCCAATCACTGGCACAGGAGCCAGTCAGGTGACACTGGCATTGGCCATGTTTGGATGGTGCTTTTTATGTGCCACCAGCACGGGGAGCCAGCCAGATGGCACTGGCAATGTTCCACACATGCATGGTGCTTATTGCGTGCCACCAGCTATTTGTGGAAATTTATTGCAGACAATAGGAAATCAAGTTGTAGGGGGATTGGACACTAAGTTGTCAAAAACCTGAATAGAATCACTGCTAGGTAGAAACTGCATGGAAGCCCTCATTGTGTATGTGCATCTTGCCACTTGTCTTGATTGGACACATTTTCACAGAAGACACACGGCTTTTATATCAGTGGCACATGTCTAAACAAGGAAGCACAACCATCCACATGCATGCATATACATACATACATACACGATGGGCTCCTTTCAGTTATTTTCCAAAAGGCATTGAGTGAGCAAAGGCCCAGGGTGCCATCTATGATAGGCACAAGTGTGACTGTATGGTTAATAAGCTTGCTTCCCATCATGTGGTTTTGGTTTCAGTCCCACTGCATAGACCCTTGGTCAAATCTTTTGGTATAGCCCGAGGTTTTCCAAAGCCTTGTGAGTGAACTTGGTAGATGGAAACTGAAAGAAGCCTGTTGTGTATGTGTGGGTGTATCTTTGCTTTGACATCACACGATGGTTGTAAATGAGCAGGTGATATTCCTCGTTTCCAGTCATCTGTGAAAACCCGTTAGCTTAACCCTTTAGCATTCAGATTGCTCTGTCAAATGCCTTTTTGTAGTAAAGATTGTTTGCCAACGTAACATGGCAGTCCTGGTTTAGGACTAATGTTGCTGTAATTTAGCCCCAGGGACATCTCCAGCTGGCTATACGACCCGATCTGTGTCCTTATATTTTCGAACAAGGGAATCTAGCACCCCCACTCGTTATTCTGTGCTGATGAAGGGTAATAACCCAGAAATGCGATACACAGATATTGTTTTGAGCTGAGTGGGTGTGCTAGATTCCCTTGTTCGAAAATATAAGGACACAGATCATGTCGTATAGACATTTGGAGACGATGTCTCCTGGGGATGAATTACAACAACATCCATCCTAAACCAGGACTGCCATATTATGTTGGCAAACAATCTTTACTACAAAGTACTGTTGCTGAATTATCTTGCGTTGTGAGATTTTAAAAGTAGTAATTTTCTAATTTAGTATGCCTTTTTATTCACATTGGTTTGATTTAACCCTGCATTATCTTGTAACTTTGAGATTTCAAAGACATTATTGTTTATGTTAGCATCGTATTCTAGGGTAGGTGCGAGAGTAGCTGGTTTGAACTCAAAACATGCAGAAAACTTGTACTGGATTTGGCCTGTTTAAATGCTAAAGAGTTAGGTGGAAATATTACCCTGCTTGGAAGCAGGTGAGACTTAGCAATGGGAAGGACATCCGATCATATTATATCTGTTTTAACAATTCATCTGACCCATGCAAGCATAGGAAAGTGGATGTTAAAACATTGTTGAAGATTGATATATTTTCAAGATTTGCAGCATTCAGATGAGATTCTCAATTGCTGTCCTCCTTCCATGTTGGGCTTTAGACAATTGAAGTTCCACTAGTATTTTGAGAAAACAATGGAATTTATAAGTTTATAGAGTCAAAAACTTGAAATCTCAAATAAGGGATTTCTTTAGAAAAAATAATATATTGGGTTGTTAGTTTTCTGTCTTTTTCTACTTGGTACACCATTGTTATATGTTTGAAAACAAATCTTATAGAAATTTCAAAGACAAAAAGTTGTAGAAGAAATAAATCTACAAAAATAAAACATTAACCCTTTCGTTACCGTATTTCTGTTGAGATGCTCTGTGTTTCTTTCATTTACTTTAAATATTACAAAGAATTCAGTAAAATAACTTCGTTATCATTCAGCTAGTGTTAGGAACATAAATTGTGACTAAGGTTTGGTTGAAGATTTTAATTCAGAACTTATGAAAACAAGACATTTGTACTCAGACCCAGAGACAGTTTCAGCCGTGTTGGTATCAAAAGGGTTAAGAATTGTTTCTCTATTATATATATTTTAACCCTTTTGTTACCATATTTCTGTTGAGATGCTCTGTGTTTCTTTCAATTGATTTTAAATATAACAAAGAATTTAGTAAAATAACTTAGTTGTCATTCAGCTAGTGTTGGGAACATAAATTGTGACTAAGGTTTGGAAGATTTTAATTCAAAACTTATGAAAACAAGACATCTGTACTACAGAGCCAGAGGCGGTTTCAGCCAGGTTGGTTATGAAAGGGTTAAAAAAGAAGGATAAAAATAGTTTCGTGTTGAGGCACAAGACATTGGAAAGGATTAAAATAAACAGGGGTTGGAGAAGCAAATTTATCTAACAATCCACTAACACAAAACAAACCCCAGTTATAAAAACTAACCCTGAACTCGAAGTATTATCCATTATTTTGTGTTTGGTGTATTCTTGTGTCCGTCATTGATGTTTGCTCCTCCATTTCCTTTGCAGTTGTGTGCATGGTGTGGACCAACATGTCCCTATGTTACATGTGGAGTCGATGATGACGTGAACAACAAACTGTTTGGTAGGCCTGTCTACCGCCACTACTCTCCTACCACCACTACACACCTCCTACTACTGCTGTCGTCAGCGTTGTCTTGTCTTGGCTTTTTTAGTTTTATATATGTATATATATATATACACACTCGACTTAATTGCGTATATATATATATATATATACGTCTGTATTGATGTAATTGTTGCTGCTGAGTGGAGTTTTTTTTTTTTTTTCATCTGTTCCACGAGATTTGTGTAAATATCTGCTTAGGCTGTAGACGATGGTAGCTCCTCACAGTTAAGCCCAGGCTGCAGCACTGCCTTCAGATGTAAACAAATATATGTTCGCTATTTTTCTCTTATGCACAGCCCACCCCCACAAACAACCAAAGCCTGTCCCTTTCGAAACTGTTGGGCTTGATGCCTTAAAAAAATTTATTATGATTGTATTTGAATCCAAGCCAAGGTTAATTTTGCCTTTCATTCTTTCAGGGAAGTGGGGGAATAAAATAAAGTACTAGTGAAATACTGGGGTTGATTAAATTGATTCCCTGCCCTCCCTCCTTCAAAACTGCTGTCCTGAAACCATTGAAGGTTGGGGGCAGTGGAAAGAACACTAGGGTCAACTTGTGCCTTCATCTTTTCAGGATTAATGAAATTGAGTACCTGTGAAGTACTTCTCTCAGAATGGTTGGCCTTGAACTTAAATTTGAAACTTTTATATTTTTAAAGCCAGAATTATTAGGACACCTTTACATTCTGGGTTCAAATCCCAGAGTATCAAGTGCTTAAATTAAAAACCATTACATTTATTGTTGCATTGCTGAAAACTTGCTCTTTGGATATCACTGTGTCTCGTATCTAGCTTAATCTTTTAATTCCCCCCTTTGATTTCTCCCTGAATTCTGAGATTAGAAAGAAAGGCTTGGGTTTATAAGATTTTTTTTTTTAAACAATTTATTTTTGAGTTCTATATTTTTATATTGTTTTTAATCCCTAAGATGTCATATAAATAACACAGCACCAGAATAGTGACCATTTGTCAGCATTTGAATATGCTTGGATTGCATTTCCTGATAGTAAATTCATTGCTGTGTGATTTTTAGGCTTCATTTTGTTTTGTGTGAGTGACTGGAAATATGGAGAGATAAGCTATAGGACTCCAGGTTTATTTATCATTTAAACACAACCAGTTCAGATTTTGGTATTGTCCATCTATATGCAGGATGACCATGACATTACTAGCAGCAGGGATGTTCCTGTCTTCACAGCAGAGGTGACCTGGTCTCTTTTATAAATACACAATACTTTTAGTACAGCTATCCCTGTTGACATAAATATGCAGTGCTCATAGCAGTTGTGATGGCCCTTGTCTGCTTGTGGTAGAGCACTCACATTAAGGGCCATGTTCCCTGTCAACATAAAAATAGAGTATTCACAGCAGAGGTGGATCTGTCGCTTTTACAAATACATTATGCTTATGGTCCAAATTAATAGGGCTCATTGTAGAGTTGTCTCTCTCCACATGAAAAATATATATTTTACTCACAGTATGTTAGGTATTTCTAGTATCCAATATACACTAGATTTATGTTAGCACGTCGGGCAAAATACTTAGCAGTATTTCGTTTGCCATTATGTTCTGAGTTCAAATTCTGCCGAGGTTGACTTTGCCTTTCATCCTTTCGGGGACGATTAAATAAGTACCAGTTACACACTGGGGTCAATATAATCGACTTAATCCATTTGTCCTCTCTGTGTTTAGCCCCTTGTGGGTAGTAAAGAAATAGAAATAGTTATTTCATCTGCTGTTACATTCTGAGTTCAAATTCCGCCGAGGTTGACTTTACCTTTCATCCTCTTGAAGGGTGGTCAATAAATTAAGTACTAGTTGCATACTGGGATTGATCTAATCGACTGGCCCCACTCCCCAAAATTTTCGGGCCTTGTGCCTAGAGTAGAAAACAATATACACTAGATTTGTTTGTCCCTTCTGGTAGTTTCAAAGAACTCACTCAGTTTGTCCAGGAGTTACTGTAATTACCAAAAAGGGATCAAAAAATTGTTACCACATTGGACAAAAGTGGTTGAGCATGGCAGCTATTCTTTGGCCTTAGTTTCTCTGCTGCATACTTGCTCAGCTATCAGGTCACCTTGTCAAGGCTTCACCAGATAGATGTGTCACAGCCATATAGTATGTATCAGCCTGTTACCATCCATTTAAATATACAAATACATAAACTGGTTCCAGTAAAATTCAGATACTTAAACCGTTCCACTTCCTGGGGTTTAATCTTTTAGCATTTAAATGAACCAAAATATTTGACGGGTTTTATGCTCAGACCAGCCAGATTGGGTCTCTCAGACCCATCTTACAATGTTCTAAAAATACAGAATCACACCATCAAAATCTTGAAGATAGAACAATTATGCATAATTAATTCAAACCAATATCAATAAATAGGAATCATCATCGTTTAACGTCCGTTTTCCATGCTAGCATGGGTTGGACGGTTCAACTGGGGTCTGTGAAGCCAGAAGGCTGCATCAAGCCCAGTCTGATCTGGCGGTGTTTCTACGGCTGGATGCCCTTCCTAACGCCAACCACTCTGAGAGTGTAGTGATTGCTTTTTACATGCCACCGGCATGAGGGCCAGGCGAGGCTGGCAACGGCCACGATCGGATGGTGCTTTTTACGTGCCACCGGCATAATAATGCAATTTAATGTGAATGCTAAAGGGGTTGAAATGTAATCAACCCTCTGGTGGGATTTGAGTAAATATCAGCATTTTTTTACATCTTCACTTTCCATGCTGATATGGCCTGAAGGAGATTTTGAGGCTGGGTCTAGGACTGGATTCTTTTATTACCAACTTCTGTTTCCAAATAAGCTGTGTTTGCTGGTCTTTATGCATGATACACTGCTGAATGACTGGAACTGTTTTTATGGCATTCACAGATGTTAGTTGTCCACCAGATCCACTCACAAGGCCATTGTAAAAATGCACTTGACCCAGTGAGGATTGAACCTGAAATCAAGTAGTTGGGAAGTAAAATTTTCACTCAACCACACAGCCATGCATGTGAATGAAGATAGATGTTGAGTAGACTTGTTCGGTGGAAACTGAAAGAAACCTTATTGCCTGTATTTATAAGAGAAAGATCTGGAAAATTTATCCATTACACATGTTTCATTTGCTAATAGGAATAAACTTGTACATGTTGGATAAACGTATAAGAAATTTCCTATTAGAAATTTGTGAGAGAATCAAATAATTTCTCACCTAAATAATGTGTTGGTGTGAACAAGTTTGTATTTCCTTAATTTTCATATTTGATTAGAAACAAAGGCTGTGCTTGCAATCCTTTACAAAAACATATCTGGACTCCTTGACATATTTGGACAATCATTGTAATCAATGATTTATAAGGTTTCCAGTACTGCCTGACTGGCCCCTGGTAAAAGCACCCACTACACTCTCGAAGTGGTTGGCATTAAGAAGGGCATCAAGATTGGAGCCTGGTGCAGCCATCTGGTTTGCCAGTCCTCAGTCAAATTGCCCAACCCATGCTAGCATGGAAGGTGGGCGTTAAATGATGTTTGTTTGATAGACTTTGAAATTACATTCTTTGGAAACAAATGAGGGTTGGGCCTCAAGAAGCACATCCAGATGGAGAAGACTGCTTCTCATCTGATCCATGCAGGCATGGAAAAGTGGATGTTAAAATGACGAATTGTGAAGCAATGGATTAGAATTAGCTGGGTATTGGGAAAATGCCTTGTGGTAATTGTATCTGTTGGTGTTCCAAGTTTAAATCCCACTAAGATCAACTTCGCCTTTTTTTTTTTTTTTAATATCAGTACCAGTAATGTTTTGGTCAATAGTATCGACTAGCCCTTACACCTAAATTAAAAACTAGTGGACAGGTCAGCCTTAAAGTTATAGCAATGCACTGGCCTGCTGGTTTCTTCTCTGGCCATCCCCAATGAGGAGGCCTTGTGTGTTATCTCCTTTGGTAACTCTTTCTTTGCCTCTTAATGTCAGCATCTAACAAACAATGCCTGTTTCTTGGGGGTTTACCAGACATCCATTCCTTCATATTCAGTTCCACTAATTGAACAGTGACTAATTAGAAAGTGATTTGTTACTGTATTTAATGGCAATTAAACGATGCACGACCACATTTCAGTTACTCATAATTCAGGAATAAAAAGAATTTTAGTACATTAAAGCACAAAAGCTCAACTTAGTATATAATACAACTTTGGGTGGTATTCTTGGAAACAATTTCTTCAGTGGATGTTAAAATGAATTGTGAAGCTAGAGATTAGTAGGGTTTGGTAAAATGCCTTGTAGTAATTGTATCTATTGGTGTTCCAAGTTTAAATCCTGCTGAGATCAAATTTGCCTTTTTTTAAAAAAATATCAGTGTATCTTATTTGCCATCAAATACAAATTAAAGTTTTATTTCAAATTCTGCCCTTGATTTTATTATGATTGAATAACATTTTTTGTCTTTGCTAAGTTGGAACCTACTTTACTATTTCTGTCGTTTCTATCTTTACAGCTATGAAAAACGGTTATTTTAGAACCCAGATGAAATTGCAATCTGCTCAAGTACGAATCATCATCATCATCATGTTTCCATTAGTATTTGGTTCCGCACCGTTTGTCACCAATTCAAAATCAGTGGTATGGATATATATACTACAACCGTTGACCATTAACTCTAACAAGACTTTCGGTTTTGTATTGACTGCATCGTTTGGAACGTTCCGCAGTTGGCTCACTAAACCTGCTTTTTCCACATCAAACCTCCATGCTCAACTCGTATCCATATTTTAAAAATGAAATAAAAATGTTTAAAAAATAAAAATCAATTTTTAATATTTTTCCCTAGAATTTCAACTTATTTAGCTACAAATAAAAAAAAAAACAACAGGAATTAAAAGAAATTCCTCTCTTTGTAATTGTACAAAAATCTTGTAAATAAATAAATATATATATTTTGAATTCAGACCCTTGTGTACTCTGGACGGTATATTTTAGGGCCTTAAATGGTTGTGGGGTTAGCGAGGGGAAGATATTGTTGAGTCCTTGCTATTGAATGTAGACTGATTGAAAAGAGGTTTAGTGATTCGTTTTTGAACTTTTTCCTTTCTACACCCAATGGTGGCAATAACTTAGGGGACTGCAATACCACAAAATCTACAACCAATTTTGACTAATATTTTGCCAAAGATGGCACGATGTAAATGATTTGTGAAACAACAGAACCAATATTAAATGGAAAAGATGGGTCCCCATATATAATAAATGATGGCTATGATCTTGTTCATGTTATTTTAGTAGCAAAAACTTAGTTGCTCTTTTAGTTTCTGTTAGCAACGATGTTTTTTAGTCTTGTCTTTTAGAATTTGCCATGTTTATGGAAGATAAGGAATGGTGTAATCAGTGACGAATGACATCCTAAGGGGGGTGAACTGGCAGAATTGTTGGAGGAATTGCACTGAATGCTATGCAGTATTTGTTTCAGATTTCTGTACTGCAGGTTCAAATCCCACCAAAGTGTCCTTTGCATTTCAACTGGAGGGAGAGATGAGAAAAAAAGGATAGGTACCTGTGAGAATGTAGGACCAGGTGCCGTGTGGTTTTTTATGTTCAGGCTCTGGTCTGAATACTAATCTATGGGTGTTCCCACCCTATCACCACTTGGCACCTTGGTTGTTTTTTTTTTTTTCTCTCTCAGGGTCCACTTTAGCAAATCTTTGGGCCACATATCCCTAGTTTAGAGGCTACCTCTCTCTCTCCTACCAGTTCCAGAAACCCTGCAAAAGGTCATGGACACTGCCTAGTCCCTTGACAAGAAAAACATTGAATCCATATTCCCGGTTTTACACCAGTTCTTACAACAATGACATGGCTTAGTCAGCCTCTTCCGCAAATAACTTTTCTTATTCTAAGTGTTTAGTTATTTTTATTCTCTTAGTTCTAGCTGAAACTAGTGTCAGCCAAACAGCACGGTGACCAGTAGCCATAATTTAATCTCATTACATATTGATGTGTCTTCTTGTCCCCACTTCTCTGAGCTACCCAGTTCTAGTCCACCCCTAACACTTGTTCCTTTCCTCCAAGTTACCCCGGTTGTTTAGTTCACCTCTATCCACATCCTATTCATATCATAAACAATAAACCGATCTACTGACGAGTAGATGTGTCTCTTCGGAATCTCGACATTCTGTTGTGAGTGCCAAACTTATTAAAAATGGTTGTCATAATCATCACCATCATGATCATCATCATCATAATAATAAAAATTATCAAAAAAATATATATTCAATGAATAAAAAATTTAAAACAAAAAGGATTTCTCTTCTTTTCTTTTCAATAATTTAGTTTTTTGCTCCTTAACCCTTTCGTATTCTGATTTATCAAATGTGATATTTACCTTATTTTGAATTAATCACGAATTATCTTGTGGCTTCAAGATAAGGCGGCGCGAGCTGGCAGAAACGTTAGCACGCCGGGCAAAACGCTTAGCAATATTTCGTCTGCCGTTACGTTGTGAGTTCAAATTCCGCCGAGGTCGACTTTGCCTTTCATCCTCTCGGGGGTCGATAAATTAAGTACCAGTTACGCACAGGGGGTCGATGTAATCGACTTAATCCGTTTGTCTCCTGTGTTTAGCCCCTTGTGGGTAGTAAAGAAATAGAAATAGGTATTTCGTCTGCCACTACGTTCTGAGTTCAAATTCCGCTGAGGTCGACTTTGCCTTTCATCCTTTCGGGGTCGATAAATTAAGTACCAGTTACGCACTGGGGTCGATGTAATCGACTTAATCTGTTTGTCCCCTCTGTGTTTAGCCCCTTGTGGGTAGTAAAGAAATATATCTTGTAGCTTCAAGGTTTCAATGATGTGACAGGCCAGGTGTGGCTAGTTTCAACATAAAACCTGTAGAATATTCAGGTGATTTGACCAGTTTAAATGCCAAAGGATTAAAATTATTTTTTGGAATCTTCGGGATTTGAAATCATAATCATCGTTTAATGTCTGCTTTTCATGCTGGCATGGGTTGGACGATTTGACTGAGGTCTGGCGAACCAGATAGCTGCACCAGACTCCAATCTGATCTGGCAGAGTTTCTACAGCTGGATGCCCTTCCTAATGCCAACCACTCCAAGAGTGTAGAGGGTGCTTTTACGTGCCACTGGCATGAGGGCCAGTTTGGTGGTACTGGCAACGGCCACGCTCAAATGGTGCTTTTTATGTGCCACCTGCACAGGAGCCAGTCCAGCAGTACAGGTGACAACCTCACTCGAATGTTTCATCTGCCACTGGCACAAGTGCTAGAATTCCAGGAATCAACTTATTTTCAAACTTTTGGGTTCATATCCACAATGGTCATCATTGCTTTTTGCCATCCTTACATGGGGTGGCTTGAATTTGATTTGCTACAGCTGGCTGCCCTTCCTATCGCCAACCCTCACCTGTTTTCCAAGCAAGGTAATATTTTCCCAAGGACAAACTGAAAATAAGGGACACTGCCAGCGCTGGATTAGCCATTAAATAAAATAAGCATGTGTTGAGGGCATCAAGGGAGAGGGGGCACCACAGAAATAGTAAATGGTTTACAGTACAAAAGAAATCACTTTAAAATTACAGAGATGTACTTGCATGGCAAGTGACCTGATCCGAGATTGGGTGCTGGAATGAAAACAATTGCAGTATGGAAGGTGTTTATAAGCCATTTAAAAACACACATAAAAACCGTTAGATTCACTTCAACATTTGACCTGTTCACTAACAAAATTCCATGCAGCATGGAATTTTGTCAGTAAACAGGTCACCCCATCGAGTAAGGGAGACCGCTCACATCAGACGTTGGTCCCATTCGGGCTCCATAACAAAAGCAGTAATAAGTGGATTGTTCCAGGTTATCAACTCACCTTGTATCAGCACAACTGATGCATTGGTATTTGCCTATTGAAAGGCGGCGAGCTGGCAGAATCGTTAGCATGCCGAGCGAAGTATTTCGCCCGTCGCTACATTCTGAGTTCAAATTCCACCGCGGTCGACTTTGCCTTTCATCCTTTCGGGGTCGATAAATTAAGTACCAGTTACGCACTGGGGTTGATGTAATCGACTTAATCCGTTTGTCCTCTCTATGTTTAGCCCCTTGTGGGTAGAAAAGAAATAGGTATTTGCTTATTGATCTACCATTGATATAGATATACAATATGGCAGACTCACTTCAACCTTAGTTTCTTTACATTGTGAGAAATGTAAGGCAACGTCAAGCTTCTCCAGTTTGGTCAATCTATTGCACTTCATTCGGTTCTAGTCCTCATGCATTTATGGTCTCTCTGGAAGTCTGGCACCAAGTCTTCCCATACTGTACCTAGTTTTTTACCATTTTCTTTCTCCCAATGTTCAAAGAGAAATTCTTACCATTTCACATGGTTGGCAGCTACAGAATGACAAGCTGCAAGGTTACATTTTTAACTGGCAGCACCTCAGTGTTTTGCGGTGCCAGGGATTTCCTCCATTGTAATCCCACCTCGCCTGAGGATTTTCAGAATTTTCTGAAGATATTGTGAAGTCATTTTCTGAAGACATCATGCTGGTTCCAGTTAAAAAAAAAGTGCCCAATATACTCTGTAAAGGGGTTGGACAATTGGAACCTGTTGTGGCCCCTGGCCTTAGCAGTTCCTGTCAAACCGTCCAACCCATACCAGCATGGAAATGGACATTAAATGATGATGACTGGTGGTAGTTGTCCAGCTTCTTAACCACATTTCCTGTCATACAGTTCTTGTAATGGGTTATTAAAAAAAAAAACTGGCTTAACGGAATCTATTACTTAGGTGCAGACACAATTGGGTGTTTAAGAACTTCATTTCAAAACCAACTGGTTTTCGGTTCAGTCCCAGTGCAGTCAAATGCCTTCTATTATAGCTCGGGGACAACCCAAGCCTGAGTGTGTCTGACAGATGGAAACTGAATGAAGCTTGTGTGTGTGTGTGTGTGTGTGTATCCATGCATGTGATTGCCTTCCACCAGCTCACTGTAAAACAGTTTCTTTGGGTGACCTTTTTACGTGTCGGGTGGCCTGCCCACCTGATTTGTGTTCTATTCAGTGGTGTGTAAATGCTGGGTAGATCAGCTCGAGCAAGGACCTTTGTGTCTGGGGCCATGTCTTGCTAGGTGGTGCTCAGCAGTTCACGTAGAAGTGGTTCAGCTTTTTGGCTAATCAGATCAACCCTGACACAAGACCACCCTCCCTGGCAAAGCTGCACCAACAGATGCACCACCTCCTACAAACAGGGGGCACAAAGAAAGTGCAAAATGTGCAAGTCCAGAGTGAAGTCCTTGCCTCTAGTTCTAACAGACCCCTAGAGTCCAACTGGTGACTGAGCCTTCCAAGCATGCATTAGACTGACCAGCCAGTTGGGACACACTGTTCTGTCCCCTTCTCCTATGTGATGTCCTTGGTCAGCATCAACAACAAATGAACTAATAATACATACAGGTGTGTGTTAGTATAACACCTTTGCTAAATATTGCATCATAGGCGGGAGGGGAGCTGGCAGAAGTGTTAGCACACCGGACGAAATGCCTAGCGGTATTTCGTCTGCCGTTACATTCTGAGTTCAAATTCTGCCGAGGTTGACTTTGCCTTTCATCCTTTCAGGGTCAATTAAATAAGTACCAGTTACACACTGGGGTCGATATAATCGACTTAATCCATTTGTCTGTCCTTGTTTGTCCTCTCTGTGTTTAGCCCCTTGTGGGTAGTAAAGAAATAGGTATTTCGTCTGCCGCTACATCCTGAGTTCAAATTCTGCCGAGGTTGATCTAATCGATTGGCCCCCTCCCCCAAAATTTCGAGCCTTGTGCCTAGAGTAGAAATGAATACTGCATCACAGTTTTAGTGTCTGATATTCTGTGAAAACATGTCCGGGCATGAGAGAGACATCACCTTGCGCAGAAACTAGTGAAAGTTGGTGACAGGAAGAGCATCCACTCACAGAAAAGGGCCTCAACAAAATCCTTCTAAACCATGCAAAGATGGGGGAAAGGTGGGCATTGATGATGATGATGATGATGATGGCTATATGCATGAAAAAAAAAAACAATAAGTATTGACATATGCAATGTTCATTTATCTTTTGTTTCAGTCATTAGGCTCTGGCCATACTGGGGCACTCCTTGAAGACATTTAGTACTTATTCTCTCAGTCACTTTTGACAAACTGAACATTCACCTAATACATGAAGTTGTTGTGAGTCAAGCTGGGACCAATGTGGACAGTCTAATCTTGTGTTTTAGATAGCTTGTCATTAATTACTCTTTTACTTGTTTCAGTCATTTGACTGCGGCCATGCTGGAGCACCGCCTTTAGTCGAGCAACTCGACTCCGGGACTTATTCTTTGTAAGCCCAGTACTTATTCTATCGGTCTCTTTTGCCGAACCGCTAAGTGACGGGGACGTAAACACACCAGCATCGGTTGTCAAGCAATGCTAGGGGAACAAACACACACACACCTACATATAGATATATATATACATATATACGACAGACTTCTTTCAGTTTCCGTCTACCAAATCCACTCACAAGGCTTTGGTCGGCCCGGGGCTATAGCAGAAGACACTTACCCAAGATGCCACGCAGTGGGACTGAACCCGGAACCATGTGGTTGGTTTAAACAAATTTTATGCACAACACAGTGGAAGTCACTTGTTGTTACCAGGGATAATGTAAGCGAAAGCTTATTGAGGATGTAAACAAACCAACACTGGTTGTCAAGCTGTGGTGGAACAGAAACATGGACACACACACACAACAGGCTTCTTTCAGTTTCTGCC
This sequence comes from Octopus sinensis, assembly GCF_006345805.1. Lineage (NCBI taxonomy): Eukaryota > Metazoa > Mollusca > Cephalopoda > Octopoda > Octopodidae > Octopus > Octopus sinensis. The sequence continues at coordinate 2,616,622 of NC_043014.1, forward strand.
TATCAAATCCACTGGCAAGGTTTTTGGTCAGCTTAAGGCTACAGTGAGCCCTGCAGTAGGACCGAACCAAGGGGGAATCAAATTCATTACCACAGAGCCTCACCTGCACCCGTTGTGAGCATTATTATTATTATTATGTGGCGGATAACTGGCTTCCGTGCTGGTGGCATGTAAAAGGTGCCATTCGAGCATGATCGTTACCAGCATCGCCTTACTGGCACCTGTGCCGGTGGCATGTGTAAAAAGATTCGAGTGAGGTCATTGCCAGTACCGCCTGACTGGCCCCCGTGCCAGTGGCACATAAAAGCACCCACTACACTCTTGGAGTGGTTGGTGTTAGGAAGGGCATCCAGCTGTAGAAACTCTGCCAGATCAAGATTGGAGCCTGGTGCAGCCATCAGGCTCGCCGGCCCTCAGTCAAAATCGTCCAACCCATGCTAGCATGGAAAGCGGACGTTAAACGATGATTATTATTATTATTATTATTAATATCCATTTGCCAGCCTCGTCTGGCACCTGTGCCGGTAGCACGTAAAAAGCACCCACTACACTCACGGAGTGGTTAGTCTTAGGAAGGGCATCCAACCATAGAAACACTGCCAGATCAGACTGGGCCTGGTGCAGCCTTCTGGCTTCCCAGACCCCAGTTGAACCGTCCAACCCATGCCAGCATGGAAAACGGACGTTAAATGATGATGATGATTATTAGTATTATTATTATTATTATGTGGTGAGGAAAACAACAAAAGTTAGTGGCTGATATTGTTAGACATGCGTTGCTGAGGGGTTAGCAAAATACACAACATCTGTTGTAAGATTTTACTGAACGATGGACTTACCTGAAACTCAGGGTGTTACACTGTGGGACTAAACCTGGTATCAACAGGTATGGGTGATACTGTACTACCTCAGTTCAACAGGCTAAGCAAGCAGATATACAAGGGGCACAAAGGTTAACGAACATGGGAAGATAATTAAAAGCAAGAGCAAACAAAAAGAAAAAGAAGCACAATGAAATTTGTGTACGAAATTAATTTAATTTAATTTTAAAAAAAAAACAAACAGAAATTATAAACAAGTCCCTAAATGACATCTGGATATTAACTGGATATTATCTGGATCTTAATGGAATTTCTGCATTAACTGAATAGAGACAACCACAAACAATATGTATGTGTGTGTGTGCATGAGAGAAACCACAAATGGTATCATTTTATGCTTGTTTTCCATAACTGCATCGGTTGGAGAGTATGGAAAGTTGACAAAATGACAATGAGATTACCATTTGTGGCTCCCCTTCTCATATATATAAAATTGTCTATATATCAGCATGTATGTATATATACATACATACATTATATATATATATATATATATATATATATTATATTTTAGATATTTCAATTAACCTGAAGATTGACTGTAACCATAACTCGAATTGTACAGCCATGAAACGATCGTAGTGTTTTACTCTTTATATTTTATTAAACTTTTAATACTTTTGATATTTAAAATAACATAAATTAATTTTATGTATTGGCTTGTTTTTCATTGTTTGATTTGCCTAATAGTGGTTTTATCTCTAATTTAATATAATATATATATATATATCTGTAAATTAATGTTACCATTATACAATAGTCAAGATAAAACTCTGAGTTTCAGATGCCGAAGTGGAAATCCACAACACCATCTCTTCGGTTATCTGGCCATCTAAGAGATTGGCTATTGTATAATGGTAACATATTAATTTACAGATAAATTTCCTCTATTTACATAATATTGAGGTCTCTTTCTTTCTTTTGTTATCTTACCGTTTTTACCAATATATATATATATATATATATATATATAGTTTGTATGCCATTGTCTATATGAATTGTCTGCTAACCACAGAAAGATAAAAGATTGTCTCTTACTAACATGCAGATAACATCACAGAGTTTTTATATATATATATATATATATATATATATATATATATATATATATATATATATATATTACACACAGACACACACATATATACGTGGGTGCGTGTGTAGTATATACCCAGAGCAAAAAATGTCAAACAAACAAAAAAAGCATCAGATATAAACTAACAATTAATTTCAATTAATTGGATTCGATAAAACATTTTTTTTTCAAAAATCATCTCCCCCCCTCCTCTGTTCTTGTTAAGTTCTAGCAATTTAACATACCAGACTTTACACAAAATAATTCTTTTCTGAAGAATTTACAATGATAATGCGGAGGGGAGGGGAAGAGGGGGGAGATATGGGTGGGAGGAAGAGGAGTAACGGGGGGAGGGGGACAAGCTCCTACCCTTCCGGTCAATTACTCAAATAATTTTTTTGTTGTTGATTAAAATGACTTTTATTTTGTTATACATACATATATGACTATATATATATATATACACACACATATATATATATATATATATATATTTTTCTTTTATTCCATTTGTAGTATTTCCAGAGCAGCAAATTTTGGCCATTATGGAGATGGGGCATCAATGCTTTAAAAATTTTTTTTTCTATTTATTCTTTAAACATTTTTACATTCTTATAATAACTACCAATTTTTTTTTTTTGTCCATTTTTGGTAAGCACTTCAATAAGAAGTGATCTGCCATAGTTTCTTTCAGACAGGCAATAACTTTTATCAACTGTTTCCCTCCTGAAAGAAGGGGGGTGACGATAAAACAAAGTCAACTGAAGTTAAACCACTTCGACTCAAAGACAAACCATAACCCACCCCAAACCCCTGCCTCCATGGTAAATATTTCTTCTGAAGTTCTGCCAATTCCAAGAGTATAACAACCTTTCTGCAATATCTATAATACAGATTCGTTTACCATTATTATTATTATTATTATTATTGTTGTCATCAGCCATTTTATTTCCAAGGAAACAAGCTTCTGTTTATCTGATGTGTGTGTGTGTTGGTGTGGTCGAGGATGGAGGTAGGGGTGCGCATGGTCATGATTAAATTGAAATTACAAAATACATGGTTTTCTTAAAAAAATTTACAAAAAAAAAAAAATTAAAAAAAAAAGAAGTTGGTTAGAACTCGTTTGGAGAACTGGAAGTTTCTGGTTGGTTTATATATTTTTTTATTGTATGTATTATTGTTGTTGTAAGTGGTGGTGGCAATAGTGAAGGGGGAAGGGGTGGGGGAACGAGCAGCGAAACCGTTTCCCACTTGACGACAACGTCGAAGAAGTCCTCGGAATATTCTCGCGGTTGTCCTGCAGTGATTAGTAACAATAGTAGTAGTAGTAACAGTTGGTGTTGTGGTTGTAGTAGTATGTCAATGAGCAAATGTGTGCAGACTAATAAGGCAAAATATATAGGTCCTGCACACACACACACACAAAAAAAAAGGGATCTGGTATGCAGGACATTCGCTTCTCCACCACCACCATTACCATTATCTCCATCATCACCACCACCACCACCACCACCACCACCATCATCATCCTCAGTAGGTTCAATACCAACTTCTAATTTAGTCGTCCCAATCATCGTCCAAATTTTCATCATCATCGCTGTCTTCCTCATCACTTTCACCATCTGCAAAAACAAAAAACCAAAAAACAAATGAACAAACAGATTTTTGCGAGGTACATCTTTCTCTTTTTCTTGTTTTCTTTTTTTTACTTGTTTCAGTTCCTTGACCACTGGACATTTAAAATTTTTTTTGAAAGCCTGGTAGTTAATCTTATTTCTTTACTACCCACAAGGGGCTAAACACAGAGAGGACAAACAAGGACAGACAAATGTATTAAGTCGATTACATCGACCCCAGTGCGTAACTGGTACTTAATTTATCAACCCCCGAAAGGATGAAAGGTAAGGTCGACCTCGGCGGAATTTGAACTCAGAACATAGCGATAGGTGAAATACCTATTTCTTTACTACCCACAAGGGGCTAAACACAGAGAGGACAAACAAGGACAGACAACCGGATTAAGTCGATTATATTGACCCCAGTGCGTAAATGGTACTTAATTTATCGACCCCCAAAAGGATGAAAGGCAAAGTCGACCTCGGCGGAATTTGAACTCAGAAAGTAATGGCAGACGAAATACCGCTAAGCATTTCGCCCGGCGGCGTGCTAACGATTCTGCCAGCTCGCTGTCTTCTGTAGTTATTCTCTCTGTATCTTTTGCTGAACTGCTAAGTTATGAGGACAGAAATGCAGCAACAACCGGTTACGAAATGGTAGTGGGGGACAACACAAACACACAAGCACATGTGAGTGTGTGTGTGTATATATCATCATCATCATCATCATCATCCTTTAACGTCCACTTTCCATGCTAGCATGAGTTAGACGATTTTGACTGAGGGCTGGCAACCAGATGGCTGCACCAGGCTCCAATCTTGATCTGGCAGAGTTTCTACAGCTGGATACTCTTCCTAATGCCAACCACTCCAAGGGTGTAGTGGGTGCCACTGGCATGGGGGCCAGTAAGGAAAAGTTGTTAACGATCACGCTTGGATGGTGCCCTTTTACGTGCCACCGGCACAAAAGCCAGTTGGCTACTTTGGCAACGATCACACTCGGATGGCTGCTCTGGCAATATATATATATATATATATATATATATATATAGTAGTGAGTTCGATTCCTGCACCAGGCAGCGTGTTGGGTTCTTGTGCAAGACACTTTATTTCACATTGCTCCAGTTCACTCAGCTGTAGAAACGAGTTGTGACATCACTGGTGCCAAGCTGTATTGGCCCCTTTGCCTTTCCCTTGGATAACATCAGTGGCATGGAGAGGGGAGGCTACTATGAACGGGCACCTCGAATGCTGGTCTTCTGTAAGCTTACCTGGACCAGTGCCTTGGAGGGGAACTTTCTGGGTGCAATCCCATGGTCATTCCTAACCGAAGGGGGTCTTTAGCCTTTGTGTATCTCTTGTTTCAGTCATCAGACAAAGCAAAAACAATCACTTGGGTTATATGTGATGCTTTGAGGGCAAATCAAGACGAACGTCTCCAGTCTTCTTATTCTGCCACCCAGAAGGCTAACCCCTGAACAGTACTGACCAACAGACCCTTAAGGGTGTGGCCAATGAAGGAACCTCTCTATAGTGTTTGCTTGATCCTTGATTTGGCTGTTAGAAAGAGCAGCCATATCCTGCAGAAATCAAACACTGATGTAAATGGAAGGACACACTGGACAATGTAGCCCTAGGTAAGAAAAAAGTTGGAAAGGTCATGGCAAGATCATCTTTGATCACAGGTTGGCTGGATCAGGGCTGTTTGATGGGTGGGGCGGGGCGGAGGGAGGTAAACAAGAACAACAATCACGTCCTCTCCACAACCAACAAAGGAGGGAACCACTACAAGGTCATTCAACCTGCTAAGAATAGCAGTTAAATCTCCTTCAAATCACAGATGTGTCTTGAAAAAGAGGAAGGACTCCTTGAATATTGTACTCCTAGATGTACTATGCTTCAGAGAGGGACAGGGCTAGCTGGGAGTGGAACACTTTGATTAGAGCTGACTTCAGAGACTAACTCCTCACCACCGCCATCACATACAGAATCATCATCATCATCATTTAACGTCCGTTTTCCATGCTAGCATGGGTTGGACGGTTCGGCCAGGGTCTGGTAAGAATAGAAATAAATAAATAGAAAATGTTATTTACCAGATCCTTGCAAGGTTTTCTTTCTGTTGGCCAGTGCTCGGGACAATGCTCCGACAATTCCAGTGTCCTCAATGCCAGGGGACTGCGGGGTGCCGGCTTCCACCTGCAAGTGAGAGGAGGAAAGAGTAGAGAGAGAGAGAAATGTAGAGAAAATAATGAGTGGAGTGGAGTAAGTAGGTGGAGTGGAGTGGAATGGATTGAGTGGAGGTGATTGGTGAAGAAGGGAAATGTGAGAAAGGCGAGGAAAACATTGAGTGTGAATAACAAGATGGGAAACTGGAATGAAACTGGAGAACCAGGTTTAGAGTAAACCAGGATGTACGATCCAGCTGCTGGCTCTGTGGTACAAATGTCTTGCTTAAAAAATTCTGAATTAAAATCTTCCACCAAACCTTAGTCACAATTTATGTTCTTAATGATATCTTAATCTTCCTAACTTAATGATAACGAAATTTTTTTACTAAATTCTTTGTTATATTTGAAATCAATTGAAAGAAACACAGCATCTTAACAGAAATATGGTAACAAAAGGGTTAAAATATATAATAGAGAAACAATTCCTAATCCTTTTGATACCAACCTGGCTGAAACTGCCTCTGACTGAGTACAAATGTCTTGTTTTCATAAGTTCTGAATTAAAATCTTCCACCAAACCTTAGTCACAATTTATGTTCCTAAAACTAGCTTAATGATAACGAAGTTATTTTACTAAATTCTTTGTTATATTTAAAATTAATTGAAAGAAACACAGAGTATCTCAATGGAAATATGGTAACAAAAGGGTTAAGAAAGTTAAAGACACTTTGGATACTGTGGTCCTAAATACAGGGTCTGTCTTGAAATAAGACATGATGGTCACCAGGGCCAGCGCTAGTAAGTGTGGGGCCCAATTAGATAATTGTCAATGGGGTCCTCTACTCTACAAAAACTGAAGATCGATGTTTTATGCTTTGTGCAGTACACCAGTCCTAACCAAAAGGTGTTGAGGGTTTGAGATTCCACCATTAGCCACAATGAAATAATAGAAAGTCATCATGGTGTCCTCTGCTCAAGTGTCTGTGTGGGGCCCAATTTGAACATGTCCATCTAATTGGCTTAAAATTAACCCTGATGGTCACTGCTAGACAATCTTTAATCTTAAGCCTATTGAATAAGGACTGACCTGAGCTAAACAAGAGAACAAATGCAAAGGAAAGATAGAGAGAGAAAGAGAAGAGGTAAAGACAGAAAGGGAGAGAGGTGGAGGTGTGTGTGTGCATATATATATATATATATATATATATATGGGAGAAAGAGGGAGAGAGAGAGAAAGAAAGAAAGAAAGCAAGCCATAGGTTACCGGTTTCAAGTTCTTCATGCCAATATTGCGGATCTCACACATGAGGTTGCCTCTCTTGTCCTCAGACGCCGGCTGCGATGAGCTGTTGGGGGTGACCTTCTTCAGCTGTGCTCCACGATGGATCTCGTCCAGCAGGGCCGATCGATTTGAATCGCCCGAACTCGGCCTGCCACCGTCCGGCTCGGACCTTCCGGGTTGGGGTAACGGGGGTAAGCCATGGGACGGCGAGCTGCCGGCATCGCTGCCTTCCACAGACTGCTGCCGCTGCATGGGGGGTGGCGGAGGAGGGGGCGGCGGTGGAGGGGGAGGAGGGGGAGGCGGCGGAGCGCCAGGAGCCTTTGGGGGAGGCGGGAGGTTGGAGCGTGCTGGCGGCGGCGGCGGGGGAGCAGTGGTGTTTCGTGTAGGCACTGAACGAGACGGGGGCACGGGAGCTGTGGATCGACTGGGAGGCACGGGTGGTGGCGCAGCTGACCTTGCTGGGGTCGGTGGCCCAATATGACGAGGTGGTAGGGCTGAAAGGAGAACACACAGAAGATTACACACAAAACATTACTGCTGTATAGGCAACAGTACTTTCTCACCACCACTACTACTACTTCCATAACCACTGGCACCAATATCACAACAGATACATACCATTCTCCCACCACTACTGCAACAATAAAAGTACTGCAAGAGCAGAACTAAACTACCATAATACTCATGACCTGTACACTGCTTAAATAGTGGCAGTGCACTGCAACGACACTGGCAGTGCACTCCGGTGGCACTGGCCGTGCACTGGGGCGACGCTGGCCGTGCACTGGGGCGACGCTGGCCGTGCACTGGGGCGACGCTGGCCGTGCACTGGGGCGACGCTGGCCGTGCACTCCAGGCGACGCTGGCTGTGCACTCCAGGCGACGCTGGCTGTGCACTCCAGGCGACGCTGGCCATGCACTCCACTCCGGTGACGCCGGCAGTACAATACAGCGAACAATCACTTATTTACCCAGATGTCCACCCAGGCAGAAACACATGCACACACCACTCAGACCGTTACTACTCAACCCATAACGAACTCCAAGAATATTTACCAGCAGCATCATCACCATCACCACAGTCTATGATCAGATTGTGGTAAGAATGTGTTTCTGATTACATAGAGAGAGAGAGATGCAGATATACACAAACTACGCTGAGGCATTTTGCCCCAACATTTTGTGGTGATGGTCAGCTCTTTCTGATCCACACAGAGAAACAGAGGAGAGAGAGGAAGAGAAGAGAGACAGAGAGATAAAAGAGAGAAGAGAAGAGAAACCCTTACTCTTATTACAAAGGGACAATAATGATGCCGTCTGTCCTCCCCACCTCCACTTACTGTGGGACGGTGGTCAACTGTTTCTCACTCACACACACACACACACACCCAGAAAGAGAGACACACACACACACACACACACAGAAAGAGACACACACACACAGAAAGAGACACATACACAGAGAAAGACACACACACACACACAAACTGAGTATACTGAGGTAGTTTGTCCCCCGCTCCGTACTTACTGTGTGGTGGGGGCGGCGGATGCTGTTTCTGGTCCATCTCCTTCTTCACGGCATCGATTCCTCCGTTCTTTTCGACAAAGTCGTAGATGAACGTCAGGGTCTCCTTGTCCACCTCCTGGCTCGACGCCAGACCAATCGATTCCAGAAGCTGTTTCATGTGTTCTTCCATCTGATTTATCTAAAACAACAAGAACATACAGTAGCAGTAGTAGTAGTAGTAGTAGTAGTAGTAGTAGTAGTAGCAGTGGAGGAGGAGGAGGAAGAAGAGGGGGACACAAGTGGTGCAAGACATACAACATCATCATCATCATCATCGTTTAACGTCCGCTTTCCATGCTGGCATGGGTTGGACGGCTTGGCTGGAACCGGTAAACTGGAGAGCTGCCCCAGTGTTGGTCGTGTAGATATTTACCCATTTTCATCTATCCACCTACCTATCCACCTACCTATCATCATCATCGTTTAACGTCCGTTCTCCATGCTAGCATGGGTTGGACAGTTCGACCGGGGATCTGGGAAGCCAGAAGGCTGCACCAGGCTCCAGTCTTATCTGGCAATGTTTCTACAGCTGGATGCCCTTCCTAATCACTACAATAAATCTCAAATATTGCAAAGCCATGCTCTGGATTGGATAACACTCTAAATACATCCTGTGTCTTCGTTGTGTAGAGGAAAAAAGGGCAGGGTGGTGTCCCCTTACAAATCATTTCCAGATTTGTTGAACCCTCACCAGAGAAGCAGTAGTACCCAGCTCCCTTCTTTTACCAACAGCATAGAACATTCACCACATATAGAAAGTTATCCTAAGTTAAGCTAGCACCGTAGTGGATAGTCTAATTTGCATATTTCTGCATTAGATAACTCATCTTTAACTAAATACATTTTACGCACACACACGTGGAAGTTATTATCAGGGATAATGTTATCAAAAACTTAAAGGCATCAAAAACAGTGGGTCCTCCCAAGCATCCTTAGAATACTGTTATACTGGCCTTAATGTTATCAGCCAGTTATTGTTATCTAAATAGCTTCCCGTGGAACCTGGGCTGAGTATACCACTTCTACACTTAATATTACACACAAGCAGAATCAGGAAGACAGTGTGCAACCGTGACAAAGCTGGACCTTTGGAATCATGGTTACAAACCATCCAACAGGCTTCTGTACAGTTTCCGACTGTCCGGTTTTATTTACAAGGCTGGTATTGGCCCAAGGGTGCTGGTGAAGATCCTTGTGTGTGATGCCATGATATGGGACTAGACATGACACCTCATGGTTGCTCGAATAATTAAGAAGTTTCTTTAGTAACTCTGTGTGAGTATTCTTTTGTTTTTTTACTTGTTTTAGTCATTTGACTGCAGCCAAGCTGGAGCACTGCCTTTAGTTGAACAAACTGACCCCAGGACTTATTCTTCGTAAACCTAGTACTTATTCTATTGGTCTCTTTTGCCAAACTTCTAGGTTATGGGGACATAGACACACCAACAACAGTTGTCAAGGGATGTTGGGGGGACAAACACACACACAAATATATACATATGTATAATATACGATGGGCTTCTTTCAGTTTCCATCTACCAAATCCATTCACAAGGCTTTGGTCATCCTGAGGCTATAGTAGAAGACACTTGCCTAAGGTGTCACACAGTGGGACTGAACCCAGAACCATGTGGCTGGGAAGCAGACTTCTTACCACACAGCCCCTCCTACACCTATTGAAAAAATTGGAGACAACAAGAAGGGGTACGGTTGGACATTTAGTTCTAATCCCTACAATTGTTTCCAGGCAACGTAGTCCTCCAGATATGCAGGGAATTGATCAGGCAACCGCTACCCTGCATTATGAGAGCTGAACCTACGGAATCAATATTTACATGTCACCTGAGGAAACACAATTAGATTTAATAATGCAGGGAAACGGTTGCATGATCAGGTACCTGCATGGCTGGAGAACTACGTTGTGTGGAAACAATTGTAGTGACTAAAAAATAAATGTCCAACCACTCCAATTTTTTTCAATTACCTATTCACACACGACAGAAGCCCAAATGCAAACCTGGAAGTACACATAATACCACAACTGGATAGTATAGGGTAAATCTGAAGGTGGATGAACTCTATACTGTACTACGTTTTTAACACAACATGCCATAACTATATATATATATATTATATATATATATATATATATATATATAATATATTATATATATATATATAATATATATAAAACAGTTGCAGTGTGGAAGGTGTTTATAAGCCATTTAAGAAACGCACAAAAACCATTAGATTCACTTCAACATTTAAATTTATTTGACGTTGATATGCAAGTACATCTCTGTAATATATATATATATATATATATATATATATATATATATTATATATATATATATATATACCGGAGTAAACACATAAATGTGAAACAAGGTGGAAAAAAGAGTACTCAAATACCAGGAGTAGAGTAATATGCTTTATTTAAAGCAGCAGAAAATTCAACAAAACCTGTTACTCTGAGTTTCACGTTCCCGTTCGTCAGACAGTTTCTAGCAAAAACTGTCCGACGAACGGGAACATGAAACTCAGAGTAACATGTTTTGTTGAATTTTCTGCTGCTTTAAATAAAGCATATATATATATATATATATATATATATATATAATATATATATATATAAAGGTGTTATTATTATACCACTTCCTCTTGTATATTGTTTATCATAAATGTTGACACCAATCTCTCAGACGATATATATATATATATATGTGTATATGCATGCAGATAGTGTATAGTTTAAACACTATCTCTATATACTTCAGACGGCTGATTTGATTTCGCTTCGGAAGTGACACAAGTACCTGACATTGATAAGCCACAGCAATGGCAAAATATGCATCTGTTGCTCAGGGAGTCACTTCTGGGGGGCGATTTTGTTTCGCACAAGTCTGAATCACACTGTGTTGTTTATTAACACAATATGTCTTTAAAGGTATTTTCCCTAAACAAAAACTGCAGCCTCTCGCTTTTTAACAACATATATAAATGTTATATTGATAACATTTCTACTAGAGAGTTGCTTTCACTGCATTATTCAAACACACACACACATAAATATCAACAGTTTCTGGGCTGAGCTAGATTAGGGACTAAAGGCGAAACATAACTGATGATTGTTGGTGTCCCTTTTATCAAATGTGTGTATATATGTTTATGTATATAAATATATATACACAAATATACACACACACAGTTAAAAGAAAATGGAGATATGGCAGTTAATAATTATTATTAACAAATTAGAAGCAACCATCCCTTTACGAGGTTAACATATTCTCTAATTAAATTTATATATATATGTATATATGTGTATGTATATATATATACACAAATACACACACACACACACACACAGAGTTAAAAGAAGAAAATGGGGATATGGCAGTTAATTATTATTATTATTAACAAATTAGAAGCAACCATCCCTTTACGAGGTTAACATATTCTCTAATTAAATTTATATATATATACACTACCTAGAATGTAGACAGTAAAGTATACACACTGTGACAAGTGTATTATACTACAGAGAGGGTACAATATATCTCAAATGACAGCCAAGGAAATGTTTAGTGACATAACATACATACAGACATGTAGGCCACTACACACATCCACTAAACATACACATCCACACAGATTATACATGGTGACATTACACACACACAGATATCTCTCTCACTCACACACATACACAAATAATGAAACAATATTGATTTTTTCCAAATGGTATTTCGTACAAAATCTACATGTAGGATGGTTTTACTAACATAGACACATGGACTGAGCCATGGAGACAGAGGAAGGAAGAGAGACAAAGCAAAACACATGAGGACATGGAGGTACAGGTAGATGTAATTAACACTGAATCATGGAGACACAGACGTCCTCTAAAGTACACACATAGAGACAGCAGAAGTACTCCAAGGCACAAATAGACATCATGTAATGTAAATTAATACATACAGGTACACACACACACAGAGGACATTTGATAGAAGCAGGCACACACACACATGCTCAAACACACACACACACACACACTGAGGACATTTGATAGAAGCAGGCACACACCACACACACATGCTCAAACACACACACACACACACTAAGGACATTTGATAGAAGCAGGCACACACACACACACATGCTCACAAACACACACACACTGAGGACATTTGATAGAAGGAAGCACACACACACACAGAGAAACATTTGATAGAAGCAGGCACACACACACACAGAAACATTTGATAGAAGCAGGCGCACACACACACACACACACATACACAGAAACATTTGAGAGAAGCAGGCACACACACACACACACACACATGCTCACAAACACACACACACTGAGGACATTTGATAGAAGGAAGCACACAACACACACACACAAGGATAATGGTTAGAATGAGTGAGAGGAGACATCTAAGAAGAGAAAAAAAATGTAGAGAAAGTTGAGAGCGGAAGGAGTTTTGTGAAAGAAACGGGAGAAGAAAGGATATTCATACAACAACAACAGCAGCAGCAGCAAAATCGGAAAATAAAATCTACTGAAATCAATCAGGTAGGTAGCAAGCTGTCACCTGGAATGCAATGATGTCACACAAAGGCTAATTGCAATTGGTAGGAAGGTGTTAGTTTAGGGGTTTCATATTGAAATCATTGCATAAGAAATCAGTTTCAAAAACACAAACAAAAAATTAAAAATAAAAACAAAAAAAGGGTACCAAACAAACATGAACCAGTAAAATCAACTTTAACCCTTTAGCATTAAAAAGGGCCAGATCTGGTCCAGATATTCTACCTGTTTGATGTTCAAGCTGACCAGATCTAGCCTCTCACACTTACCCTACAATGTCATTGTAAAAATGAACAATCACATCGTCAGACTCTCGGAGTTATGAGATAATCCAGAATTAATTTCAAAGCAACGTGAAACAGATAATCCGAATGCTAAAGGGTTAATCTTCAAATAATAACGATTTGCAATCAAAGGTGAAAAAGGAAGGTGAGTAGGGAAACACAAAAAGTTCCAATTTGGTTACTGAACAAAGAACGGTAATTGGTGTTATCTAAAGAATTCTTTAACTACTAACACTATGGTAACAACAACAACAACTACGATTGCTATTGCTACCACTATTACTATTTAAACCAGTAACAGCATAAACAACAACATCAATTGCAACACCAAAATAACAAAAAACAAAATAAAACTAGCAATTATGTTTAGTACTCATTAATTAATGTAATGTTCGTTAATATTTCAGTCTTGAAACCATGCCTCAAACCTTTAACATTGGATTAATTAAATTATTTTTTAATAAAAGATTTGTAACTGAATAAGATTTTAGTGTCAGCACAACCACTTCTTGTTGTCATTGTTGTTGTTCTTGAAGGCGGCGAGCTGGCAGAATCGTCAGCACCGGGCGAAATGCTTAGCGGTATTTCGTCTACCGTTACATTCTGAGTTCAAATTCCGCCGAGGTCGACTTTGCCTTTCGTCCTTTCGGGGTCGATAAATTAAGTACCAGTTACGCACTGGGGTCGATATAATTGCCTTAATCCGTCTGTCTGTCCTTGTTTGTTCCCTATGTTTAGCCCCTTGTGGGTAGTAAAGAAATAGGTATTTCATCTGCCAAGGTCAACTTTGCCTTTCATTCTTACAGGGTCGATAAATTAAGTACCAGTTGTGTACTGGGGTAGATGTAAACGACTATCCCCCTCCCCCAAATTTCAGGCTTTCTGCCTAGAATAGAAAGGATTATTGTTGTTCTTGTCACCATCAAGGTTTCATTACTTTTCTAGACATTGCTGTAGTTGTACCAAAGGTTGCACCATTGTAGAGATGGTATGTACAACAACCATACAGGGTGCGTGTGAAATCTTGTGCCCTAGTGGTTAAGCTGTCACACTCATTATTGCAAGGGCATAGTTTCAATTCCCAAGTGAAGCAATGCGTTGCATTCTTGAACAAACCATTTCCTGTTGCTCCGTTATCACCTGGACACCTGACATTGCAGTACACTGAACACCTGTACAGGTAACATCAGTTTAACAGATGGAGTGATGTAATACTCAGCACAAAGATCTCATCACTAGAAACAAAACCATCTGAGCAGGTTGTTCAACAAGGTTGTGGAACTTTCATCTGTTGTCTACAAGAGGTGACTCCACTTATAATTATATATATATATATATATATATATATATATATATATATATATATATATATGCATACACGAACAAGGTGGAAACAAAATAGTACTTGAATACTGGAGGTAGAGTAATATGCTTTTTTTTCTTTTATTGAAGCTGCAAGAATATAAAAAAAACCTGATCACAACTGCCTGAAGAACAGGAAAGTGAAACTGAGTAGCAGTTTTTTGGTGATGTTCTTCCAGCTTTAATAATACACACGCATATAAAATCATCATCATCATTTAATGTCTCTTTTCCATGCTGACATGGGTTGGATGGTTTGACTGAGGTCTGGAGAACCAGCAGCTGCACCAGTCTCCAATCTGATCTGGCAATGTTTCTACAGCTGGATGCCCTTCCTAATGCCAACCACTCAAGAGTGAAGGGGTGCATTTTACATGCCACCGGCATGGGAGCCAGTCAGGGGACACTGGCATCGATCACATTCAGATGGTGCCTTTTATGTGCCCGGCACAGAAACCAGTCAGGTAGACTTGGCATATATATAATATATATATTATATATATATATATATATATATATATATATATATATATATATATATATATATATATATCGCAATATTGGCCAGACTGTCAGATGCTGTTATACACCAATGGTCACAAAGCACTTTCAATTCTGTCTTGATTATGCCATTCTTTTCCATCTTGAGCCAAATTGCTTGACCACCTTCTTGATGGCCTTTTCCAATCTTTTGGACACCACTTGGCAAATGCAGGGGTTCACCTTTTGTCTGTGGACCTTGTGACATGCCTGACCTTGTACTTTCGGCACTCTGTAATCATATTCACTCCACTCCATTCTTGTAGCAGCCCATGTCTCCTTGTGTAGAAGGATACAGGTAGGACAACGCTATTGAAGAGTCTGGCATGTCTGGCATTGTCTGGCATTGTCTAGCTTTTTTTGGAGCGCATCCGTTATTAAGTCAAATACCTGCCATGCTGCCCTATTCGTCTTTGAGATTTCAGCACATATTCATACATAGCTGACTACAAGACATAGTAAGTGAGAGTATACCACAGTTGGTCATAATAGAACATGGAAGGTCATAGCAGGATATGACTGATCTCAGGACACAGATCAGAGTAAATTATAGTTTGTCATACTTGAACAAAGACAGTCAAAGCAGGAGATGGTTGGTCATAGGACATAGATCGCAGTAGACTATAGTTGGTAATAGTAGGACATGGATGGTTATAGCAGGATATAACTGATCTCAAGACACAGATTATAGTAAAATTTAGGTCATAGGAGAACATGGTTGGCCATAGTAAAGAAAGAAGGATTAAAGATAGGGAGTCATCAAAGGCAGAGTTATTTCACTGGAAAGGACAAAGGTTGCTTCAACAAAAACCAAGAAGTAGTTATAGTTAGGGTCATCATCATCGTTACCATCATTATTAATGATCAGTTATCCAGTCATTCAACAAACTCTTTCCATCGTTAATACCATCACCACCACCACCACCACCAATGTCTCCACCCACCCCTCGTTCCTCAATAATCCCTTTCACCACTTATTTCTCCTAATCCTCAGCCACCCACATCACCCATAAATATTCTTTTCTATTCTAGGCACAAGACCCAAAATTTTGGGGGAGGAGGCCAGTTGACTAGATTGACCCCAGTACGCAACTGGTACTTAATTTATTGACCCTTAAAAGGATGAAAGGCAAAGTTGACCTCAGTGGAATTTGAACTCAGAACGTAAAGACAGATGAAATACCGCTAAGCATTTCGCCCAGCATGCTAACGTTTCTGCCACCTTATCTCTGTCATAAATATTGTCCTATCAATGAGGGATTTTCTACGAGGTCACTCGACCTGGTAGAAATAGCAGCCAAATTTTCCTCAAATCATATCCTACAGCTTTAAAAAAAAGAAGTACATACACCAACATGATAGAAAACAAGATTAGATGGTCACAGCTGGAGTGCCTTTGGTGATAGGCAGGCCTGGGGCTAAACACTAACGTAATTATTGTCATTGTCATCACCAGCCATGGAATTTATCATTATTCTTCTCCTCCTCCTCCTCACCTCCTGCTCCCAAGAATTCATCATCATCATTCACAATCCATCTCTTTCTATCTCCAAAAGGCCAGCCAGCCAGCCAGCAGAGAGAGAGAGAGAGAGAGAGAGAGAGAGAGAGAGAGAGAGAGAGAGAGAGAGAGAGACAGAGACAGAGATGTGGCAACATCCAGCTTCTATAATTCTTAATCTTTTAGTTTCAGCTATTGTACTGTGGCCATACTGGAGTACTCAAAGAAATCAACCCCAGTACTTTTTCTTTTTGCCTAACCAATAAGCTATGGGGATGTAAACAAACCAGTACCAACTGTCAAATGGTGTTGTGGGCACCCACACAGTGTCATCATAACTGTCACCATCACCATCATCATTAACATCCACACACCATGCTGGCATGGGTCGGATGGTTTGAGAGGATCCAGTAGGTTTAAGGACTGCTTTGTGCCCCAGTGTCCACTTCGGCATGGTCCTTATGGCTGGACGCTCTTCTTAACACCAGCCACTTTGCAGTGCGTAACTTGGTGCTTTTTTTCGATGCTACCAGCAATAGTGAACCTACTAGGCCAGCTTGCAAGACTATGGACCCGAAGAGAGGCAGCTTTAGGCTGGAAGCTGAAGAGTTAAGGGATGAAAAGAAGGGCCAGAGCAGAACGGATTTCTTACTCTCAAAGCCCAAAGCTATAACAGAAGACAACACCTGTGCGAAGTGCCACGCAGAAGGACTGAATCAGAATCCATGTGACTGCATAGCTAACTTCTAAACCACACAGCAACACCTGTAAACTAATACGATATGCTTTTCCAATAAATCCTTACTAAGAAAGGATTTAGACAGGTAAATGTTACAAGATTAATGGAGAGTAAATGACGATGGGATTAATGTATAAAAGTGCAGGATTAACATTGACCCAAACACTTGTTCGTCAGGTCACGTTGGAGTGTGTTAATTAAGATTACCTCCAGCCCAACCAAATACCTTCAGCCTTCTCGTGACCAGATTTCTAAAGCAATTTCATAGTTTTAGGTTTTGGCTGATCATGGAAATGATAAAGAATTTGCAGGAACTTTGTACAATAATTAATTTTTTAATTAATTACCATATTTTTGTTGAAATACATTCTCTTTGTTTTAATTAATTTAGTAAAATAACTCATTATTAAGTTGGTGTTTCGAATATAAAAGTGAATTTTGATGGAAAGTTTTAATTTAAATCACTTAGAACAAGTTTGTATCATACAAGCAGGGGTGGTCACATGTGGGTTGGTATCGAAATGGTTAAACAAGGGTTTGGAGCATAACAAAAAAAGTTTTGTTGAATTATAATTAAATATTTAAAAAAAATTAAATAAAGTACTAATCAAATACATTCCGAGTTTAAATGCCACAAAGATCAACTTTGCCTTCCATCCCTTTGAGTTTGATAAAATACCAGTCATACATTGGGTTTAATGCAATCAACTAAATTCTTCCATCATCATCATCATTGTTTAATGTCTGCTTTCCATGCTGGCATGGGTTGGACAGTTTGACTGAGGACTGGCAAACCAGGAGGTTGCACCAAGCTCCAATCTGATCTGGTGAGGTTTCCACAGATGGATGCCTTTCCTAATGCTAACTCCTCCAAAAGTGTAGTGGATGCTTTTTACGTGCCACCAGCACGGGAGCCAGTCGGGCGGACCTGGCATCGATCACATTCGGATGGTGCTTTTTATGTGCCACCAGTACAGGAGCCTGTCAGGCGGGCCTGGCATCAATCATGTTCGGATGGTGCTTTTTATGTGCCACCAGTACAGGAGTCAGTCAGGCGGGCCTGGCATCGAATATGTTCAGATGGTGCTTTTTACAAGCCTTTGGCACGGGAGTCAGTCCAGCTGCCAAAATTTGGAACTATAATCATTTTGTCATTATTAATAAGGTGACAAGCAGACTGAATCGTTAGACATTGGACAATTAGCGGCATCTCTTCTGGCCTGTTTATGCTCTGAGCTCAAATTCCGTCATGGTTGACTTTGCCTTTCATCCTTTTGGGGTTAATAAAATAAATACCAGTCAAACATTGGGGCAAATGTAATCAATAAGCATCTTTCCCTCTAAATTGCCGGCCTTGTGTCAAAATTAAAATGAACTACTATATTATTATTATTATTATCATCATTATTATTATTATCATCATTATTGTTATTATTATTATTATCATCATCATCATTATTATCATTATTATTATTATTATTATCATCATCATTATTATTATTATTAGTATTCATTTGGCTGTTGTGCTTTGAGCTCAAATCCCTCCAAGAGTGACTACCTTTTATCCTTTTGGGGGTTGCTAAATGAAGCACCCCTTAAGCACTAGCAATAATACAACCAACTACCCGATTCTCCTAAAGTTTCAGGTCTTGCGCTCATAGTTGAAAGGATTATTGTTATTATTACGGTTAGCTGGCAGAATTGTTAGCATGCTGGGCAAAATGCTTATCAGCAGTTTGTCTCCACATTCTGAGTTCAAATTCTGCCGAGGTCGACTTTGTCTTTCAACATTCTGGGGTCGATGAAGTAAGTACCAGTTAAGCACTGGGTCGATGAAATAAGTACCAGTTGAGTATGGGGGTCGATGTAATCGACTTAACCCCCTCCCCTCAAATTTCAGACCTTGTGCCTACAGTAGAAAGGATTATTATTATTATTTTCATTATTATTATTCAAATTCTTGCAGGTAAGTATAATAATTATGCAACAACGGAAAGGGTTACGGCTAAGTTTTTCAAAAGTATATTTCATACAATAAAAGGCAAAATAACAGAGGAGGTAAATTATGGAACAGAATAAAACAACTTCACAGACAACATGCTGTGTGCAAACAGGGGGTCGACATATAGGGGGGTGCACGAGTGTGTGACTGTGTGAGTGCATGTCTGTCTGTGTGTGCCTAAACAAGGAGGGGGAAACGACGACGGATGAGGCGGGCAGGGTTAGTAATCACTGGCAGAGTTGTTAAAAGAAAGTTAAAAACTTACCGATGGGGGGAAAAGTCCATGAAAAGTGGAGAGCATGAGGATTTTAGGATGACAAAAGAGAGAGAGAGAGAAATAGGAGAGTTGGTTCATAATGTGAGGAACAGAGGACTCAAACGCTTAGCAAATTACAGTATGGCAGCAGCAGTAGTAGTAGTAGTAGTAGTTGTAGTAGTAGACATACAAATGGATTGATATTTCAGACTGATTGAGGTTTCTCTGAGTAATTCTTGAGCAGGAGTTTCGAAAATTTTTACACTAAACATTTGATACTTCCACTGAGGAACAGTGACTTTGTGTTGTTCTAGAACTTTCTAGAGACATTCCAACTGGATAGTCAACATTAGTTTCATTACAGTATAGAATTGTGGATCATAGTAAAACTTTGTAGGTCATGGGGCATCATAGCAGAGAATAGTATATCAGTCGGATCAAGTGGAGCATAGTTAATCGTAATAGGACACAGTTGATCATATATTATAGGATGTAGTTTATGATGGTAGGAAGAGATAGTTTATCATAGATCATAGTTGAACACAGTAGGAGAATATTGTTTATCATAAGATATGATTAATCATATTAAAACATCATAGCTCATAATAGAATGAGGTTGATAATAGCAAGTCATAGTGATCAAAATAGATCATAGTAGGATGTAGTTGATCATAATATTAATCCTAATTGGTCATAACAGTTGGACAGTTGTTCATAACATTAAGACATTGATCATTAAGGCAGAACACGTAATAGGACACACTGATCATTGTAGAACATAGGTGATTATAGTAGGACATAGCTGGTCATAGTAAGATATAATAGATCACAGCAGATAGTTGGTCATAGTTTGATCTCAATAGTTAAAGTTGATTATAGCTGAACATCAGACCAATCATAGTGATGGCACATAATTGATCATAGTAGGATATAGTTAATCATAGCAGTAGAACATAGTTGACCATAATAGGACATTAAAAGTGGTCATTAAAAGATAGTTGATCACAATAAGACATAACTAGCTGGTCATAGTAAGACATAATTGACCATAGTAGGTCATAGCTGATCACAGTTGATCATCGAAGATCACAGTTGATCATCGCAGGTCATAGCTGATCACAATTGAACATCATAGGTCACAGCTGATCACAATTGATCATCGTAGGTCATAGCTGATCACAGTTGATCATCGCAGGTCATAGCTGATCACAGTTGATCATCGCAGGTCATAGTTGATCATCGTGGGTCACAACTGATCACAGTTGATCATCGAAGGTCATATTTGATTACTATTGATATATAATTACACAGTATATTACACCTGATTACAGAAGGACATATTTGACCATAGTTGATCACGGGACCTAACTGATCATCAATTGATCAAAGCACACAGTTGATTGTAGAATAGCAACTGATTATAATGGGACACAGACAATCAAAACTTCCTGTTTAAAATACATTCAAATAACAAAACTTATTCTACAAAAGATTACACACTGATGATACATATATAAGGCCTTACTTTTGTAACATTACACGAAAAGCTCAATGAGAAATGATGACAAAAAAAAGGTTACAATAGAGAAAAACCCAAAATGATGACGTTATACTTACATCTACTTTTTTACAGTCAGGGTCCCAGCCTAAGTGTTTAATATGTCTGACGAGAAAAAGAAAGAGAAGAAAGGAAATTACATGTGGAAGCCATAAAAGATACAAACTTGGACAGCGTTCAATAGACACCCCTCTTCCTCCTCGTCTTCCAAAACCAAAAACCACCAGTGTCCCCATTGTGACTTCATAACAAAATCCATCCCTGGGCTCAAATGCCATTCACACCTCCATCGCAAACAGACTCAGCTTCTTGGTGTTGTTATGTCTTCCTTTCTAACTTAAAGTCCTCTCCTTCAAACATTCATACGTCGAAACCAACGGCAGCAACCGTTATTATACTATATGGCAGCTGAGTTACCAGTGCCGGTGGCACGTAAGAGAACCATCTGAACGTGGCCGTTGCCAGCCCCGCCCCCCACTGGCCTCGTGCCGGTGGCATGTAAGAGAACCATCTGAACGTGGCCGTTGCCAGCGCCGCCCCCACTGGCCTCGTGCTGGTGGCACGTAAGAGAACCATCTGAACGTGGCCGTTGCTAGCGCCGCCCCCACTGGCCTCGTGCCGGTGGCATGTAAGAGAACCATCTGAACGTGGCCGTTGCCAGCGCCGCCCCCACTGGCCTCGTGCCGGTGGCATGTAAGAGAACCATCTGAACGTGGCCGTTGCCAGCGCTGCCCCCACTGGCCTCGTGCCAGTGGCACGTAAAAAGCACCATCCGTTCGTGGCCTTTGCCAGCCTCGCCTGGCCCCCGTGCCGGTGGCACATAAAAAGCACCATCCGATCGTGGCCGTTTGCCAGACTCGTCTGGTACCTGTGCCGGTGGCACGTAAAAAGCACCATCCGTTCGTGGCCTTTGCCAGCCTCGCCTGGCCCCCGTGCCGGTGGCACATAAAAAGCACCATCCAATCATGGCCGTTTGCCAGACTCGTCTGGTACCTGTGTCGGTGGCACGTAAAAAGTACCCACTACACTCATTGAGTGGTTGGCGTCAGGAAGGGCATCCAGCTGTAGAAACATTGCCAGATCAGACTGGGCCTGGTGCAGCCTTCTGGCTTCCCAGACCCCAGTTGAACCATCCAACCCATGCTAGCATGGAAAGCGGATGCAAAACGATGATGATGATTACTGCTACTGCTACAAGAGTTTGATTCCATCCAGGGTGCCTGCCTCCAAAAGTGAGACTCTGTGCCAATGTTGGTTAGTGATATGAAGAATAAGTCAGGCAACCAAAGATGATTGGTTTGCAAAAAGAAAAACAAGGAAAAAAAAAAGAATAAGAAAAAAATGCAAAATCTTACCGGAAGTTGGTAGGTTGTCCAATGTCTTGTTTTGTTAGGCGGGACTTTTTCTTCTCTTTCTTTATTGTTGATTTCTTCAGCGTACCATGTTGCGTAGAGCCTGGAAGATAATAAACAGACTATGTATGTGTGGTTA
This sequence comes from Octopus sinensis, assembly GCF_006345805.1. NCBI lineage: Eukaryota > Metazoa > Mollusca > Cephalopoda > Octopoda > Octopodidae > Octopus > Octopus sinensis. Next base: position 2,639,547 of record NC_043014.1, read on the forward strand.
AGAACCTTGTTTTTGTGACTTTGTGGTTTCTGGTTCAGTTCCACCACGTGGCACTTTGAGCAAGTGTCTTTTAACTATTGCTTCAGGCTGACCAATGCTTTGGAAGTGAATTTGATAGAAACTGTGTGGAAGCCCATCATGTGTTCACACACACGACTGTGTCTGTTTGTCACCCCACTACCACCACTGCTTGAGAACCAGTGTTGGTTTGTTTATGTCCCTGTAACATAGCAGTTTGGCAAATATATATAAAGCTGAAGTTGTCTTCAGTGTATGGCAGGTTTGGCAGCCTTCAATTAACACTATCTCCTCCGAGACCCTGTGGCGCAAGTTGACCAAAATTGAGATTATGATAGAAGAAGGCTTGCTCTTCCTTCCGTATAAGAAAAAATTCAGATCAGACCATGTTAACACCAAAAATTATTTACATCAAAAAGGTGCTTTTTTTCTATGAAAATCTCTATTTTTTACGATTTTTTTACTGCTGTGTCAGCATTTTTCGGTGTATTTCAACCAGAGAAATGTTCACTTAAAGAGAATAACAAGCTACATAAAGCAAAATTTTTACTTTTCAAAAATTCCAGTTCTAAAGGGTCAAAACAAACCCAAGCAATGCCGGGTGATACTGCTAGTTCCCATATAAACTTAATCGGGTGGAGTTAATTTTTTGTTTATTTTTGAAAGTTTGGAGATGGTTAGCCATGTGGGTCTTTATTTTTTTCCCAGAGCTTCAACTGTGCATCGATAGATAACATTTCTTTTCTCACATGAATTCTTAAAATTAAAATTTATGTAATATATACGACAGGAGCAGACGAGCCAGAAGGCTCTGTCAAGTTGTATCTGTGTGTTTGTGAGAGAAAGAATGTATGTATGATGAGCCTAGATAACAAAAACATCTTGCTAAAAAAAAAGGCCCTTACCTCCAGTATCCGGGGTTTTCTGTAAAGGTGCCTTATTCAAAGTGACGTTATTCTGGGTCATGTTGCCTTGCTGGTTCCGTTGAGCATTCTGCTGGTTCCTCCGTTCTGCGAGAAAAGTAATAGAAGACAAGGATTTCAATAATGAACATTTGTAAGCCATATCTATGTATTTCACTGACCAGTGGCTATTGCTTATGCTTATGTTACACAACCACAAGTCAACTTTTAACGTCCTTCTACTATGCTGGCACTGATTGGTCAGTTTGACAAGATCCAGTTGGCTGGAAACTGTCATGCTCCAATGCCTGCATTATATCTATCATCATCATCATCCATATGTAACATATGCCCTCCTTATGCCTATTCACCTTCTCCTTGACTTACAACCAAGTTCCGTTCCGACTGACTGGTCAGAAGCTGATCTGGTTGTATGTCAGATTTATATTTTTCAAACCATTTTCATTCAAATGGGTTGTAAAAATATAAAACAAAAATCTAATCCATAATTTTTGTACCTAACGTGAAAAATACATAATATGCATTCTGTTGTAATGTAAACAAAAATTAACGAAAAAATTAATACAAATGAAATTCCGCCGCATATATTCAAAAATATTAAAAAATTGTTTCTGTGCAAAAAGTGGAATTGAAAATAAATTTTTAATCTTCAGTCATGTTCTTGGGATGAGGTAAATGGATTTTCGAGAAACATTGTGAACTTTGAACAGATTTTTTTGTCATATATCTTATGATAAGAACGAACAGACTCTTGAATGATACGTTCAGACTTTGCAAAACGTTAGACTTTTTGCGGTCGTAAATGCGGAGGGCCATAAGTCGAGAAGGTGTATACAAATGCTTTCCTTATGCCTATATGACATCTTGTATCTACATAAGTGAGAGCGTATATATATATATATATATATATATATATATATATATATTACTATAATACAAATAAGAATATGGAGAAACAAATTTGGTTTGTTCATCAACTTACGGATATTAGAATGCTGGATTATTTAGTCATTTTATAAAATGAGAACATCAAAAGCATACAAAAATATTATATTGATTTATATAATATTTTTGTATGCTTTTGATGTTCCCATTTTGTTAAATGAATAAATAATCCAATATTCTAATATCCGAAAGTTGATGAACAAACTAAACTTGTTTCTCCATTTTCTTCTTTGTATTATAAATTTACGGTAAAAATATTTCTTTACCTTCACCCGTTTAATACAATAAATGAGTTAATTGCTTTGCAATTATAAACATTTATGTATTAAGAATTTGGGTACTTTACCAACAGTATATTGGATAAATGATATCCCATAGTGGGTTACACCCATAACCCCTATCTTACTTTGTAGTATATATATATATCACGTGACTGACCAGTCCATCAGATGTAGTTACACATCGCTGGTCACAATGCGTTCGCATTGTTTTAGCCTTCGAATGACGCCACTCCGCTGGCTAAGCGAGCAGGCCAACAGAAGAAAGAGTGAGAGAAAGTTGTGGCGAAAGAGTACAGCAGGGTTCGCCACCACCCCCTGCCGGAGCGTCATGGAGCTTTTAGGTGTTTTCGCTCAATAAACACTCACAACGCCTGGTCTGGGAATCGAAACCGCGATCCTGTGACCGCGAGTCTGCTGCCCTAACCACTGGGCCATTGCGCCTCCACATATATATATATATATATATATATATATATATCAGGTCATTCCACAAGTACTGTTTGAAAACTGATATCTGTCAGCTGGATAGCTTCAGTTGTTATTTTAAAGTGCCTGAATAACAACACCACATCTTACTGTGACCGTTTAGTATAGTCAGATAGTGATTTACATCATCACATTACAGTTACTACAATTCATACTGTAACCAGTTATTGGTTTGGCAGCCTCTCCTAAAGACAGACATTTTACGAATCCAGAAAATGCACTAAAACAGCAGAAACAATCCAAACTATTCGTGGTGTTTAGAAGAATTTGGGAAATGGATTTCACTGAATTTAACGCAAAACATCTGTACAAGACTAGTCCTGATCTGCACTTCTCTACTCTCTTGTGAATGGATATCACCATTTATGGACAAATTAGTGACTAATGATGATTTAAGAGCATGTTAAGTGATGCAGACAATGGTTTAATGAAGGTGAACTGGTCAAACTACAACCCAAAGGAGACCATCACCCAAGTGTTAGCACTAACAAGGTCACCAAGTATCTTGCAAGACAAAGCCCCTCCACCCTCTTCAACTGGGATGGGGGGTAGTATGGAAGGGGTGTGGTTTTGTGCCATTTGAGAGATTTAAAGAACAGAGAAGTGCGATGCGTTTCTGAGAGATATTCTTTGAATGATTTCCTCACTTACCTTCCTTCTTCTTCTGCCTCTCCAGGATTTTACTACGGACGACCTGTACAAACTTGGCTGCTTCATCTTCATTGGCAAAGTTTATACCAGCCTGACAACACTGGAAAAGAAATAGAATGCAATGAGACATTGTCAAGTTTTTCTCTTTTACTCTCCTTTATTTGTTTCAGTCATTTGACTGCGGCCATGCTGGAGCACCGCCTTTAATCGAGCAACTCGACCCCGGGACTTATTCTTTGTAAGCCCAGTACTTATTCTATCGGTCTCTTTTGCCGAACCGCTAAGTGACGAGGACATAAACACACCAGCATCGGTTGTCAAGCAATGCTAGGGGGACAAACACAGCCACACACTCACACATATATATACACATATATACGACGGGCTTCTTTCAGTTTCCGTCTACCAACTCCACTCACAAGGCTTTGGTCGGCCCGAGGCTATAGTAGAAGACACTTGCCCAAGGTGCCACGCAGTGGGACTGAACATGGAACCATGTGGTTGGTAAGCAAGCTACTTACCACATAGCCACTCCTACATTGTCAAGTTTTCTACAGTTGTCTGTCTGTCTGTGTGTCCCTATTTCTCCCACTTCATGTCTCTACAGACAATACAAAACAGAATACACAAACAGTAAAATAAAAAAAAAAAGACTAGAAGCACTGACATGATTATGTGGTTAAGAAGCTCATAGTGCAACCATATGGTCTCAGGTTCAGTCCCACTGCATGGTACCTTGCACAAATGTCTTCTAATATGATCCTGGCCCAACCAATGCCTTATGAGTGAATTTGGTAGATGAAAACAATAGAAACCTGTCACATATCTCTATCTATCTATTTATATATATATATATATATACATACATACATACATACATACATACACACACAGACATGCTGATGATTGCTTCATCTTGAGAGATGATAGCCCTCCCATCAACACACACACCACACCCCAATCACACAGCACAGTCACTCTATTGACGAGCCTTTAGATGACTTTTAAGACCAGCTGCTGACACGGTTTAAAACACAAGTGACGACAGATATTACTGAAGTTTCCTCTATATCTTTGCCCTTTGGAATCTGATTCCGAAGGAATGTTTTTATGAACTAACACATGTCTTTTAGAGGAAAGGGGTTAATTACACTGACCCTAGAAGGATGACCCTAGAAGGATGAAAGACAGAGTTGACTTTGATGGAATTTGAACTCAGAATGTGAAGAGTTGAATCAAACGCTGTTAAGTATTGTGTCCGACACACAACTGACTCGGCCAGTTTGGTGCCTTAATAAAGATAATGGTCGATAGTATTCAGCGTGGCGCCATAACCTTTGTAGGTTTGACTGATTTAATTAATCCCAATAACAAATAGCTAAATAACAAGAAAGCAGGAAGGACTGGAGATTGACTGTTATATCCAGCCCTTAATCACAAAAAGCAGAGCCCTGGAGGGAAGATTCTAGAAGGTTTACCAACCCAAAGGCTGAAGACGCTCGACCTTTATTCTCTAGAAAAACGACGACGCCATGGTGATCTCATTCTCGCCCACAACATCATAAGCGGAAAGTGTAACCTCTCAAAAGAGCTGTTCTTCACTCCTGCTCCAGAGCGTCAGCTGCGGGGTCATTCCGAAAAGCTCTATCTGCGACGATTTCATCTCAATCGAAGGAGAGGGGCTTTCTCCGTCCGGGTTGCGGATCCGTGGAATAAGCTGCCAGACGAGTTGGTGAAGATGCCGACGACCGCTCGGTTCAAAGTCTCCCTTGACCACAAGTGGCCTGAACTCTTTACATGAACACCACCCTGTACATAACTCCATGTCCCCCTACATGGCCTTGCTTTTTGCTTTTTGAGCCAAAAAATTAACTTAACCCCACAAGAATTAACCCACTGACATTCAGATTATTTCTCTGTCAAACGTAATACTCATTAATTCACATTGATTTAAATTAATCGTGCATTATCTCATGGCCTTGAGCTTTCAATAATGCGACTCTTTTTACTTGTTTCAGTCATTTTGACTGCGGCCATGCTGGAGCACCGCCTTTAATCGAGCAACTCAACCCTGGGACTTATTCATTGTAAGCCCAGTACTTATTCTATCGGTCTCTTTTAGCCAAACCGCTAAGTTACAGGGACGTAAACACACCAGCATCGGTTGTCAAGCAATGCTAGGGGGACAAACAGACACACACACACATACATACATATATATACATATATACGACAGGCTTCTTTCAGTTTCCGTCTACCAAATCCACTCACAAGGCTTTGGTTGGCCCGAGGCTATAGTAGAAGACACTTGCCCAAGGTGCCACGCAGTGGGACTGAAACCGGAACCATGTGCTTGGTAAGCAAGCTACTTACCACACAGCCACTCCTGCGCCTGATTAATTTTAGAATGACATTGTAGGGTAGGTGTGAGAAGCTGGATGTGGCCAGTTCAAACATAAAACAGGTAACATTTTGGTCAGATAGGGTCGGTTTAAATGCTAAAGGGTTACACTGGAGCTTGTCCAGGCTTCAGATTGAACCCCCGTCTCACAGTCAAACTTACCTCAGCTTCAAATGTGTGGAAGAATGAACGAGGGCTCTTGTATTTCAGTTGATTGTACATCTCTTGTTCCCATAGCAACTGCTGCCGCTAAAGAAAGAAAGACAAAGGATTCAATGATGGTGCGGGGAAAGAAAGATTAAAAAAAAACAAAAACATTTAATGAAAAAGATATTTTAAATCCTATTTTAAAAAAAATACATGGTGGCAGCACATAAAAAGCCCTGTTCGAGCATTGGACCCCAGTGCATAACTGCTACTTATTTAATCAACCCCAAAAGGATGAAAGGCAAAGTCGAACTCGGCGGAATTTGAACTCAAAACGTAAAGACGGACGAAATACCTATTTCTTTACTACCCACAAGGGGCCAAACACAGAGGAGACAGACAAGGACAGACAAACGGATTAAGTTGATTATATCAACCCCAGTGCGTAACTGGTACTTATTTAACCAACCCTGAAAGGATGAAAGGCAAAGTCGACCTCAGCAGAATTTGAACTCGGAACGTAGCTGCAGACGAAATACCTATTTCTTTACTAACCACAAGGGACCAAACACAGAGGAGACAGACGGAATAAGCTGATTATATCAACCCCAGTGCGTAACTGCTACTTATTTAATCGACCCCAAAAGGACGAAAGGCAAAGTCGACCTCGGCGGAATTTGAACTCAGAACGTAGCGGCAGACGAAATATCTATTTCTTTACTACCCACAAGGGGCCAAACACAGAGAGGACAAACAAGGACAGACAAACGGATTAAGTTGATTATATCGACCCCAGTGCGTAACTGCTACTTATTTAATCGACCCCGAAAGGATGAAAGGCAAAGTCGACGTCGCCGGAATTTGAACTCAGAACGTAGCGGCAGACGAAATATCTATTTCTTTACTACCCACAAGGGGCCAAACACAGAGAGGACAAACAAGGACAGACAAACGGATTAAGTTGATTATATCGACCCCAGTGCGTAACTGCTACTTATTTAATCGACCCCGAAAGGACGAAAGGCAAAGTCGACCTCGGCGGAATTTGAACTCAAAACGTAAAGACGGACGAAATACCTATTTCTTTACTACCCACAAGGGGCTAAACACAGAGGGGACAAACAAGGACAGACAAATGGATTAAGTTGATTATACCGACCCCAGTGCGTAACTGCTACTTATTTAATCGACCCCCGAAAGGATGAAAGGCAAAATCGACCTCGGCGGAATTTGAACTCAGAACGTAGTGGCAGACGAAATACCACAAAGCATTTCGCCCGGCGTGCTAACGTTTCTGCTAGCTAGCAGCCTTTGGTGATATACCATGATGTGTTGACCTGTCAAACCAAGTGAGACCGTAGTCATGGTTGATATAAGTGTCAGGTCAATGGCATGTAAAAAACGTCCACTACACTCTTGGAGTGGTTGGTGTTAGGAAGGGCATCAAGCTGTAGAAACCATGCCAAATCAGATTGGAACCTGGTACAGCTCTCCGTCTTACCAGTCTTCAGTCAAACTGTCCAACCTATGCCAGCATGGAAAAGTGGATGTATGATGATGATGATGTAATTAAAACTGAAGGAGAAAACTGGATTTCGAGAATCAAGTGGTAACCATGGGAGACACTCCAGCTGAAGAATTAGCAATCAAGTTACATAGAAATTAAATTACAATGTAATTTAATTTGATTATGGAATTGAAAATCTAGGTGAGGCCGTGTGGAAAGAAGTCTACTTCCCAACCACATGGTTCTGGGTTCAGCCCCACTGTGTGGAACCTTTGGTATGTTCTACTATAGCCCCGGGCCAACCAGGACCTTGTGAATGGGTTTAGTAGATGACAGAAACTGAAAGAAGCTCTTCATCTACACTCTTTTATCCTTTTACTGGTTTCATTCATTTGACCATGGCCATGCTGGGGCACCACCTTGAAGGGTTTTAGTCAAACAAATCGACTCCAGGATTTATTTTCAAGCCTTACACTTATTCTATCAGTGTCTTTCATTGAACCGCTAGGTCACAGGGACGTAAATACACCAGCACCAGTTGTCAATCGGCGATGGGGGACAAACACATACAAAGAAACACAAATACATACATACATGTGTGTGTGTGTGTGTGTGTGTGTGTGTGTGTGTGTGTGTATATATATATATATATATATACAATAATAATATGAGGGAATATTATTCCAAACTTACAGGGAAAAATTCAATTTAGAAATACTAAATCAAATTTCACAAAATATAATATATATATATAAATTAGAAAAAAACACCTTTTATCAATTCAATCAAACTGGTTTAGGACAAATGTTGCTGTAATTTAGCCCCAGGAGACATTGTCTCTAGATGGCTATACAATATGATCTATGTTCTTCTATTTTCGAACAAGGGAACCTCCTGGGTTTTTTTTCTAATTTATATATATATATATATATATATATATATACAATGGGCTTCTTTCAGTTTCTGTCTACCAAATCCACTCACAAGGTTGGCCCGAGGACATAGAAGACACTTGCCTAAGGTGCCTGGAACCATGTGGTCAGGAAGCAAGCTTCTCACCACACAGCTGAGTGAACTGGAACTACGTGAAATAAAGTGTCTTGCTTAAGAACAGAACATACAGCCGGTCTGTGAGTCGAACTCACTACCTCATGATTGTTAGCCCGATGCTTTAGCCACTGAGCCATGTGCTCTTTTTTTTGCCTATCATGTAATTAAAAAGATATGTGTTAATTATAAGTAATAGAGGAGGGGCAGAGCCTGAAGAAAGATAAAATATTCAGTGATGGGGTGAGGGGGGGAAACAAACATGAAAGGAAAAAATTGTGATTAGAAAGGTATTTGAACCCTTTTGATATCAATCTGCCACGAGACCACCCTTGATTAGATTAGATTAGATCTCATTAAAACTTGTTTTAAAGGGATCTAAATCAAAATCCGTCGTTAAAGTTTCATGTTAATTTATGTTTCAAACACCACATTCATTAGTGGCAAAAGGCCCCTTGCCGGTGGCACGTAAAAGCACCCACTACACTTTCAGAGTCGTTGGCGTTAGGAAGGGCATACAGCCGTAGAAACTCTGCCAGATCAGATTGGAGTCTGGTGCAGTCTCCTTGCTTGCCAGACCTCAGTCAAATCATCCAACCCATGCTAGCATGGAAAGTGGACGTTAAACGATGATGATGATGACATTCTTCATTACTTTCAAATTAAGTAAAACGAAGGCAGTGGAGAAAATTACTATTTTTAAATCTCACAACGAGAGATATTCAGCAACAGTACTTTGTAGTAAAGATTGTTTGCCAACAGAACATGGCAGTCCTGGTTTAGGACGAATGTTGCTGTAAATAAGCCCCAGGAAATTCCCTTGTTTGAAAATATAAGGACATAGATCATGCCATATAGCCAGCTGGAGACGATGTCTCCTGGGGCTAAATTACAGTAACATTCATCCTAAACCAGGACTGCCATGTTATGTTGGCAAACAATCTTTACTATGAAGGCAAAGTATTTCAATAGAAATATAGTAACACAAGGATTAATTTCATTTAATATGTGTGTGTGTGTGTGTGTGTAATTAAAAAGTATTCTTTAATTATAAATTTGATAATAGAGGAAGAGCAGTGCTTATGAACCCTTCAGCAACCCTCCACCCCCACCTGTAAAATTGATGAGGATCAAGTTCAGTTTGAATATCAGCTGGTCAACATTTGGTGGACAACATGAGCAAGTGAGATTCCTGAGGGTTGCAGTAGTTCTGGGGAGAAAGGACTGGGTGATGTTATTTAGTGTGGGATACGGGAGGTGAGGCCCAGTGACATTGATGAGAGATGCTGTGCGTACATAGGGGCCACACGACCAAGTAATTCTGGGAAGCAAAGCATTTTGTGGTGATAGACAAATGGAGAGAGAGAGGAGAAATAGCATGGCTGTGAAGCTGAGAATGTAGAAGCTAGACCCTTGCCACCCAGTTGAAGATGCCTTCTTTTAGATGTAGTTTCAGATGTGTAACTTCAGCACTAACCTGCTATGAAAGGTGATATAGATTGACGGAGTGGATAAATGAGCCTCTTAACTCCGATCTGAGACCAGACACAGCTGAAGGCAATTCAACTGTTTACCAAAGATTCACACATCCATTCTTAACCCTTTTAGCATTCAGATTATTGTCAAGCATAAAGCATATTTGTTCCCATTGATTTGAATTAATCTTGCATTATCTTGTAACTTTGGTATTTCAATATGATTGTTGATTTTCGGAATGACATTGCAGGGTAGGTGTGAGAGGCTGGATCTGGTTGGTTTGAATACAAAACAAATAGAATATTTAGGCTGGATGCGACCAGTTTCAATGTCAACGAGTTAAACTGCTCCTAGAGTCACCTCAGTTCTTCTGCGCTAGTAATCTGCTTTTTGAGCAACTGTTTGGAGATTTGAGCAACTGCACGAATGGACCCCAACAAAGCATATTAAGAATTAGAGAATCAACCAGCCCCTAAAACACAATAAACACTAATTCTAGAAATACATAAAACCATCATCATACTTATTCAAACTGAACTTGACCCTTTTCAATTTTACAGGTGGGGGTGAAGGGTTGCTGGAGGGTTCATAAGCTCTGCTCTTCCTCTATTATCAAATTTATAGTTAACGAATACTTTTTAATTACTCACACGCACACATATTAAATGAAATTAATCCTTGTGTTACTATATTTCTGTTGAAATACTCTGCCTTCATAGTAAAGATTGTTTGCCAACATAACAAGGTAGTCCTGGTTTAGGACAAATGTTACTGTAATTTAGCCCCAGGAGACATTGCCTCTAGCTGGCTATACGACACGATCTCTGTCCTTATATTTTCGAACAAGGGAATCTAGCACCCCAACTCAGCTCGAAACAATATCTGTGTATCACAATTTCTGGGTTATTTCCCTTCATCAGCACAGAATGAGTGGGGGTGCTAGATTCCCTTGTTCGAAAACATAAGGACATATTGCTACAAAAAAATAACCATTATATAATATCCATAAAAATAAAGCAAAAAACAAACTCAAAGATCTCCAAATCTTTTCATGAGAGACAAGAAAGCCTAAAGACACATTTCCAAAAGATCTAATTCTATGGAATCCACATCAACAGGCAGGAGAGAAAGAGAGAGAGAGCTACTGAAGGTGATGCAGGAGATTTAGGATTACTGTTATCGCCTTCCAAATGTTGGGAATGAAAGCAACAAGAGAATCAGGAATTGGCTGGATTATACAGACGAAGGATGCTACTTGTACCAGGAAGTGATTAGATGCTATTATGACAAGTGCTGTTATTCCTGGTTAAAAGATGTGGTTTACTCTTTGCTTTTTTGTTTTTTCCCACTGAAATTTTGTTCATATCTTTTTTTATGAAGTTCTCTCAAAGTCAAGTGTAATGGCATTGGCCTGTTTTTACACAACATATTAAATGTAATGTGAGTTAGGTGGTATGGGAAAAACAAGTCAGAAAAAAACCCCAGAAAAGATACTCTTTCACACACACACATTATGATACTAACCATGTGTGCATGTACATACGCACGCACACACACACATATATATCATCATCATCATCGTTTAACGTCTGTTCTCCATGCTAGCATGGGTTGGACGGTTCGACCAGGGTCTGGGAAGCCAGGGCTGCACCAGGCTCCAGTCTGATCTGGCAGTGTTTCTACAGCTGGATGCCCTTCCTAACGCCAAAGATATATATATATATATATATATATATACACACACACCCATATGTACACATATACATACATGCATACACATATGTACACATATATGCATTTATATATATATGTGTGTGTGTATACATATACACACATTTGAAAGAATATAAGTAACAACAATATGAGCAATATTTCAAAACCTTTGTTCCTACAGCTGTTTCAATAACTCATTACATAATATTAAAGATAATCCTACTTATGTAATTCTACCACACAAGAATCACGTTTTTGGGGGTGGAGGGGGTTTCACAGATGAATTATAGATTTCAAATCAGCTCTTATGTAGGTTGAAGATTCAAGGAGAAAGTAAAATGAAAAAAAAAAAGAGAAAATAAAATAAAGGAATATTGAGATGAAAAATAGGAAGAAAGCCTGAAGGTGGAAGAAGATGGCAGAAGACATACTCTTTTACTCATTTCAGTCATTTGACTGGAGCCATGCTGGAGCACCGCCTTTAGTTGAGCAAATCGACTCCAGGACGGCTCCAGTCATTTGACTGGAGCCATGCTGGAGCACCGCCTTTAGTTGAGCAAATCGACTCCAGGACTTATTCTTTGTAAGCCTAGTTCTTATTCTATCAGTCTCTTTTGCTGAACCGCTTAGTCACGGGGACGTAATCACACCAGCATCGGTTGTCAAGAGATGTTGGGAGGACAAACACAGACACACAAACACACATATATACGACGGGCTTCTTTAAGACTCCGTCTACCAAATCCACTCACATGGCTTTGGTCGGCCCGAGGCTATGGTAGAAGACACTTGCCCCTGGAAAATGGCTCAACATGGAAGATATTACAAGAAAACATGAAGAAAGAGGAAGATGATGAAGAGGAGGTATAAAGGACTTTGTGAACATATTTAAAAAAAAACACAAAAAACAGACAACAAAGTATGATGTTGGTGAGTGTAATTAATAGAAGCATTCCTGGTTCCGCTCTTACCTCATCCATGGCATACACTTGTGCAAGGGACTTTAAATAATCAATCAGAATGGGATCAACCTCATAATATGATTGATGGTCTTCATTCTCCATATTGGAATCCTCGGTTCCATAATAATTACCATTGTCCAAAGAGCTGTTGTAATTATGGTAATTATTATTATTCTCCTCAAAAGCTCCCATAGAGTCTGGGTTTGTTTGGTAAGATTTGTAGCCGAGGGCCGAGCTGTGGTGGTGGCCACCAGTGGTGTTAGGACCAAACCCTTCATACTGACCATACCCTTGAGATTTCTCATTGTATGCATCTGTTTTGCTGGATTCCTGGTAAGCACCGGTCATTTTATAGGGGTCGTATTTGTTATGGGAGGGGCTTGCTAGGTAGATAGCCTTGCTCCACATTTCACGAGGGTTAAAATTCCTATCGGATATTTTTGTAGTTGAAGCTGTTTGGTGGTGATGGTCATGGTGATCAGAATGTTGGGGGTCCTGATGGTGATGGTCGTGGTGGCTTGGCTGATAAACAGAATTGGTTGAGTCGTAAGAATTATGTCCATTGTACAATGCAATATTTCTATAATAGCTACGAGCATGCTCAAGAGCCTTAGACCATCGGTCTTGAGGTTTCGCCGTGTCATATTGAACCGACTGATTGTATTCGTTATTATTATGATACACCGTACCATTGTGGTAAGAATGGTTAGATTCCAAATGGTGGTACTGAGAATTTTCATATTCAGAAGAAATATGGTTAGAATGGTTAGTCATATTACTGGAATTCTCTTTCTGGTAACCATTAGACATTTTGTCTTGATAAAACCGGTCATTCTGTGAATGTTTGGCTCCGTACGTCTGGGAGTGAGAGTCATATGGTACTTGGACGTCTCTAGATGTTTGTCTGTAAACAGTTTGGTCAAAAGATTGCTGGCTATTAAACTTCTTTGAACTGGACAACTGACTGTGTGTGTAGTGAGTGGAGGTGTGATAGGGCTGTTGGTCAGAAGTCTGTTGGAAGTCAACTTGGTCAATGGAATTATTCTGACCATAAGAATACACAGGTTCAGCATGTTTGTAAGTGTGATGTTGTGTGCTATAGTCGGACTGAGAACTGGAATGGTGTCCATTGTATTGATATTCTTGGATAGGAGACAAAGTCTGGTTTTCGTGTGCCTGTTGTTGTGGTTGGGACGTCCAATGGGTACCATAGTCTAAGTATTCTTCCGATGGATCTTTCTCGCACAAACCGTACGGATCATACTTCCTATTTCCATTGAACGGTCTGTATGAGTAACGGTACGGTTTGGTCGCCGCCATTTAGCCGAAGAAATCGGTGCAAAAGGAAGAGTTATTGGGAAATATTAGAATGCAGCAGTTTCTTTTTGTTTTTGATTTTTACTAATAGACAATCCATCTATTGTAACTATAAACTTGATATTGAGACAGCTACAGTAATTTCTGTGGATTAACAGCATGTAATTGGGGGGGGGGGTGATGTGGTTCACAGGATGATAGTGGTGGCGGTGGGAGAATAGAATGCTGTTGCAATACAGATTAGGATTACCAATAGATAATCATTAAAAAGGATTATTGCATCAAGGTATGTTCTCATTCTTCACCGAGTGGAACCCCTCCCCTACCATTGGTGGATTAATGGAATCTAGAGAGACTGCTGTCTAGTGGTGGCTCTGCGCTTTATTACTGAGGACATGGAGTCACGTGTTGGTCATAGCTTTGGCTGGCAATAAACGCTGAATCACACTGCGTAAGGTTAATTATGCAGCCATGCAAGGGATTCTGGGAAATAAGTATGACGACAACAGAATGACCAAAGAGAGAAGAAACAATATATATATATATATATATATATATATATATATATATATATATATACAGTCACCATATACATACACAGAATCTTGTATATAGTCACACACACACACACAGAACCATGTTTTTGAATAAGATCTTTGTCTTATTTGTTTCAGTCATTAGACTGTGGCCATGCTGGGGCACTAACTTGAAGAATTTTAGTTGAATGAATCAACCCCAGAACTTAAGCATAGTATGTATTACATCAATCTCATTTGCCGAGCTGCTAAGTTACATGGACACAAATACACCAACACCAATTGTCAGATGCTGGTCGGGGAGACAAACACACACACACATATATATAATCAGCCGAAATTACTACGATGATCCGGTTCTTGACTGAAGACTGAGGGTTTCGAATGTCCTGTCCGTGTTTATTGTATCGTCTTCTAAGAGTTATACGTTCTTGTCCATGTTGTATTTTTCTACATACCTTAATATATATATATATATATATATATATATATACATACATATGGTGTTGGAAAGGGCATCCAGCTGTAGAAACACTGCCAGATCAGACTGGAGCCTGGTGCAGCTGCCTGACTTCCCAGATCCTAGTCGAACCATCCAACCCATGCTAGCATGGAAAACGGATGTTAAACGATGATGATGATGATGTGTGTATATATATATATATATATATATATATATATATATATAATATATATATATATATATATATAATATATACACACACACACGATGGGCTTCTTTCAGTTTCCGTCTACCAAATCCATTCACAAGGCTTTGGTCGGCCCGAGGCTATAGTAGAAGACACTTGCCCAAGGTGCCATGCAGTGGGACTGAACCCAGAACCATGTGGCTGCGAAGCAAGTTTCTTATCACACAGCCATGCTTTTGCCTGTCATCACCATCATCACAAGCAGACATTTACACCAATATATAATGAAGCCATAGTCAATTTTACTGAATTTCTCAAAAAAACTTGGTTGCATTAAAAAATTTATTGAAGAACAGAGGCAGCCTAATTGCAAGAAATATATAATTATGAAAGTTCATTAACAAAGGTGGAGTGTGCTGTTTAATTAATCAAACACGCAGTAACATTACATACTACTATATTTGAAGGTGGTGGGAAAGAGAAGGTGAAATCAGTTCGTTATCTCTCAGAATGAGTAGCTAATTAATATTTCCAGTAAGTAGTAGTACACAAATGCAACTGGGGGGATTAGCAATGAAAAATAGCTTGGTGATGGAGGTGGTAATGGTGGCAACAGTAGAGATGGAGGTTGCAGTGGTGGTGGTGATTGTAGACATCATCATCGTTTAACGTCCGCTTTCCATGCTAGCATGGGTTGGACAGTTCAACTGGGGTCTGGGGAGCCCGAAGGCTGCACCAGGCCAGTCAGATCTGGCAGTGTTTCTACAGCTGGATGCCCTTCCTAACGCCAACCACTCCGAGAGTGTAGTGGGTGATTTTATGTGCCACCGACACAGGTGCCAGACGAGGCTGGCGAACGGCCACGCTCGGATGATATTAAATGAAAATAATGATATTAAATGAAGACAATGATATTAAATGAAAATAATAAATAAATAAATAAACGACTGCTTGAAAAACAGAACCAAAATTAATGAAACAAATAAAAACACAAAAGAAGGAAAAAAAAACTATGTAAGTTACAAAAAAATTTTTGAAAAAATATCTTGAATTTTTTCAGTAATTTAGTCTGAAGTGGGTGGGAAGAATTTGGTTTAGAGATAAAGACAGATTTTCCCAAACTTAGAGCCTTAATATTTCAGGTTCAAATCCTTCTTTGGCCATATTTCTTAGCAAAATGCAGGGCCTGTGTATTTTAATTAATTTTGTAAACAATCGAGAACAACGGTCTGGTAGAATCGGTTGAGCATCAAAACAAAATGCCGGCATATATTTAGTCAGAATGTAACTACGCCTAACATTATGCTGTGTGTTGGAAATCAGCCAAGGTCAACCTTGTTGTTTATCCTCTTGAGGTCGATAAATAAAAAAAAGAGAGAGAGAGAAAGAAAGAAAAGAGTAGCAGAGAAGTATTGCAGATGATGAAATATTCCCATGATGCACCAACTGAGACATGAATGGGGAAAATCAAATGATTAAGACTAAAGCTTAAAGGATGGGTTAACGGTTTACTGAAAGAACTTTGACATTATCAATCTGGTGCTTGGAACAGGAGTAGAATATGAAGTACAAAGTGTATCATGATGATATGCGTAGCTGTTGTTCTAGTCATCATTTAACACTCATCTTCCCTGCTGTCTTTATATGGACAGTTTAACAGGATCTGACGAAACAGAGGGCAGCGTTGAGGTCTAATGTCTGCTTTGGTATGGTTTCTACTGCTGGATGCCCATCAAATTGCCAGCCATTCTATACAATGTACAAGGTAGGGTTTTTTTTTGTGTGTGACACCAACACGAATATGGTCACCAATTAACTTACAAGACCCCTTGACTTGAGTGTGGGTATGGTATTGAGGGAGGTGGTTCGTGCTGGTGGCACGTAAAATGCACCAATCCGATCGTGGCTGTTGCCAGCCTCGCCTGGCACCTGTGCAGGTGGCATGTAAAAAGCACCCACTACACTCATGGAGTGGTTGGCGTTAGGAAGGGCATCCAGCTGTAGAAACTGCCAGATCAGACTGGAGCCTGGTGCAGCCTCCTGGCTTCCCATACCCCGGTCGAACTGTCCAACCCATGCTAGCATGGAAAACGGACGTTAAACGATGATGATGATGATGATATATATATATATATTAGTGTATCCATCTTTGGTAGGGTCAACATAAAAATACTTTGAGTGAGAAATATCATTCAATAACTAGAATTTCTATGCGAGTTACATTAAGTTTTATACTCAGATGGTACAACAAGCAGATGTGCTTGTAGAGCATGCTGTGTACTATCCTATACAGGCTCAGGCTCAAGACACACAGACACACACAACCATTTTAATGTACACTTTTCCATGCCTGCATGAGTCAGATGATAACCCTATTGAATCAGATTTTTGTACAACCAGATGCTTCTCCTGTTGGCAACTCTCACCCGTTTTCAAACAATATATTTTCCCTGGTCTATCAAGCAACAAATGGCCCTGATGGGCTTTCACAGAGGCTTGAAAACAAACAATATTATCTGTATGAACAGTGACTATCTGTGCAGATATACAACCAGGGGGAAGTACAGGACTGGTACGAACATGGATAGCATCCCCAAAGTCCATTCCCTCCTCACCGTGGTGGGGACGCTGTTAACGGAACTTCGGTTCCTGGTAGGGCCACCCAAGGTGGATTGGTCCGACACCAAGTGGTATTAGGGCAACAACCCAGCAGACGGGGCTCTGGTGAAAATCCTCGGAGTGTCTGCTTCGGCAACCGGTAGCTCCTCGGTTGTTCTGTCCCTGCATCTGTGGACAATCTGCGGCAAACAGGATGTCTCCACATGCGGGATTGTTGGGGACCGCTTGTGAAATCCACATATTTCCATGAAACTTCTTCCATGAGTAGAAGAAGCCGACTCAACCCACCCAGGGTGAATGCCGCCACAAGTACAAGTAAGAACCTGGATAGTTATATGACTAACTAAAGTTGAAGCTAGTAGGAATCTGGGTAGATGTAAAACAAACCGGGGTACAGGTAGGATTGAGCCAACCTGGGTGGATATACAAGTAGCTGGGGTAGAGATTGGTATGAGATTAGGTGGAGTGAACCTGGGTAGATGTTCAAATAGAGGCTGGAGTAGAGACAGAGAGAGAGAGAGGAAATGGTATCGTTTCTGAGTCAAGGCGGCGAGCTGGCAGAACCGTTAGCACACCGGGCGAAATGCGTAGCCGTATTTGGCCTGCCGTTACATTCTGAGTTCAAATTCCGCCGAGGTCGACTTTGCCTTTCATCCTTTCGGGGTCGATAAATTAAGTACCAGTTACGCACTGGAGTCGATGTAATCGACTTAATACCTATGTCTGTCCTTGTTTGTCCCCTCTGTGTTTAGCCCCTTGTGGGTAGTAAAGAAATAGGTATTTCGTCTACTGTTACGTTCTGAGTTCAAATTCCGCCGAGGTCGACTTTGCCTTTCATCCTTTCGGGGTCGATAAATTAAGTACCAGTTACGCACTGGAGTCGATGTAATCGACTTAATACCTATGTCTGTCCTTGTTTGTCCCCTCTGTGTTTAGCCCCTTGTGGGTAGTAAAGAAATAGGTATCGTTTCTGAGTCAGTGATTGCAGTTTGGTGACGGATGTGAGTGAATGTTTGCCACCAGACAATGAAAGAGAACAACCAGTAGGTTTGGATGGGGAAAAACCCTGAAAAACTAAGCAGTTTATAGTACAATATTGCATCGGTCAGCTAATTTCCCTTGGGGTGGTTTTGTGTAGGTGAGCAGGTAAGTGTTTACGCCAACACATAAACCAACTCTTCACAAAATAACAAGGTTAATAAAATAATGAAGCTGTGTTTAATTAACACTAAGCTTTTTTTTTTATGGAATGTGAAAGTGGTGGTGGTGGTTGCAGTGGTTGTGAAGGTGGTGGTAAGAGTAGTGATGGTGATAGTGGGGGTGACGATGATGGTAGTGGTAGTGGTGGTGGTGGTGGAGAGAAAGTGAGCAACATTAATGTGTTGGCTGCAAATGTAAATTAATTAGACAAAAGGTTGTTAAACAGCCAAGAAAAGAAAAAAAGTACATATATAAATAACAAATTAGACGCCTATATACGTTGCAACATTCGAGCGGAATTAGCAGAAGATCAATCTAATAAATAAGACAGATGTTATGCTAATGAACAGACCTAACACAAAACACACACAGGCCACATGGAGATATATATGTGCGTGTATATATATATATATACACACAAACACACGTCTTGTACACACATGCACACATATGCACTCGTGAACTTAATAGCTTCGTTATAATGGCTGCGAGGAATTTAGTAATTTATAAATAAAGTCAAGGCAATATATAATTTAAGTACAAGCTACATACGGGGTGTGGGGTAGGGCGGGGCAGGGGGGGTCTAGATGCTAATCAATGAACTCCCTACGCCCCCCACTCGCCCCTCCCCCCCAGTTATTGATCAGTCATGTATTTTATTATCCCAGCAATGATGACCTTGATGGGATATATTGACTGACAGGTCTGCTGGGTCAGGGTTAACCTGGAGTTAAAGAACAACATCTCTATATATATAAACGGCAAAATGTCTGTGTGTGTGTGTGTGCGTCCTTTATACAAATCCACAATTTTTCAGTTAGAGGGCTCACACTTTCTATGGTCATTCAAAACCATCCAAGGGTGGTCGTGCACATCTTTACATTTCCCCAGTCACCCCGCAAAGCCATTAAAAGATCAATAGAAGTGACTTTTTTGTGAATTTTCTATCCAAAATCCAATCAAAATGCCTGAAACTTGATACGCCAATTGAATACCAGCTAGCTGTATGTGATTGGTCGGAGATTTGGACAGTACTCGCGTGTATGTGCGCACGCACGCAGCTGTATATGCATGCACTAGCACTATGACCTGGCAACACCGGGTCATAGTGCTAGTCTAGACATATCCTACGATGTATGTATGTATATGTCTGTTTATTATACATACACATACATACACACTATCATCGTTATCATCACCATCGTTTAACATCCAAAAACCTTGTGAGTCACTTCGGTTGACAGGAAGTGAAAACAAACCCCCCGTGTGTGTGTCCTCATTTCTGTATCATGCACTAATCAAAATTAATTATAATTGCTACAATAAATTTTCTATGGCCCATGCAAGAAAAAGGAAACTAAACATTAAAGCCATGATGAAAATAATGCTGATGATGATGATGTGTGTGAGTGTTAAGGAGTGTTCTTTCAAACAGTGTGCCATGTAGTGGCACTTTAGACAAGTGTCTTCCACTTCTGCTAAAGCCTTGGGCTGACCAACACTCTGGGAGAGCTTGGTTGATGGAAACTGTGTCGAAGCCATTTCAGTTGTTCACTTAAAGTTTTCAATGCTAAAACAGGTTGGCTGGAACTTATCTGAAGAAAGAATTTGTATTTGGATGCTCTTGCTGCTGCCAACCCTTAGCTATTTTCCAAGTGACGTGTGTGTGTGTGTATGTACGTTCACATTTATGTATGTTTATATGTGCATATGTTAGTACATGTCTGTTTCTATGTATCATCATCATCGTTTAACGTCCGCTTTCCATGCTGGCATGGGTTGGACGATTTGACTGAGGCCTGGTGAACCAGATGGCTGCACATGGCTCCAATCTTGATCTGGCAGAGTTTCTACACCTGGATGCCCTTCCTAACGCCAACCACTCCGAGAGTGTAGTGGGTGCTTTTAAAGTGCCACCGCAAAAGCACCAACTACATTCTCGGAGTGGTTGGCATTAGGAAGGGCATCCAGCTGTAGAAACTAAAAAAAAAAAAAACCATCAGTGACCGAAAGCATATCCCTAGAACTAAGTACTGTAATAAATATAAATTACTAAAAATAACCAACAGGCTGACAAAATAAAATATTGGTATTGATAAGATTAAAAAGGGAAAGGAGAAAAAACCTGTCTCTGGTGTTCTAGGATGGACTAAAGACAAATGACAAATGACTAAAGACAAATGATTGAAACAAAAGCAAACTAAACAAAATGCGTGTGCATGGATACATGTGTATGCACACACATCGATTAATGACTGACCAAGGAACAAGAGTTATGTAATCCTGTTCAATAGCTCACAGTTGTTTCTGCTGTAAGCAGCATTGCACTCATAGTTGAGTGCTTGCGTAACATCTTATAGCTCTGCCAAAACCATTTCAGTAAACCCTCAACACCATCATTTAACATCTGTTTTCCATGCTAGCATGGGTTGGACAGTTTGACAGGAGCTGGCCAGGTTCCAATGGTGAGTGTTGTCATGGTTTCTACAGCTGGATACCATTCCTAATGCCAACCACTTTACAGAGTGCACTGGGTGCTGTTTACACGGCACCAGCACAGGTGACTTTTACGAGGTGCTGGCATGTATGTTTGTTGCAGAAAGCATTTAAATCTGTGGAGTTGATTACATACAGAACCATGAATTAAATCTGATAGAGTTGAAGGTGGAAAAAACCCAATATTAATTGTTAATAAACTCCGCTTTAAAGCAGAATTATATTAAGTTCTAACTACTGGTCAATAGTATGGTTATACCTAGGAGGGATCATAATGTATGTACACACATGATATGAAAATTAAATGCCAGTGAAACCAACCTGCACATCGTATATCCGAAAGTAGTAAGAACGTCTGCTGTTGTCTTTGACAAAGCAGACGGCTCCAGAATGTCTCTTGTTCCATTGCTGTAAGTTGGGTCGTTCTGCAAGAAACAGCTGGCAAAGGGCTGATGCTAAAGTCTGCAAAAGAGTAAAATAATAATAATAATAATATAATAATAATAATCCAGCATTAGAAGCTGTGCAAAGACAATATAATAATAACAATAAAAATAATAATAATAATAATAATAATTATGATGATGATGATTTCAAATTTTTGTCACAAGGGCAGCTTGGGGGGAGGGGATTAAGTGGATTGCACTGACCCCAGTGTTTCAGTGGTACTTAATTTATCAACCCCAAAAGAATGAAAGGCAAAATCGACCTCGGTGGAATTTGAACTCAGAATGCAGCTCATCACCTTCCATGATAATAATAATATTAACGATTTCTTTCATTTGCACCAGGGTGAAGGATGAAGGGGACAAAACAAAGACAGACATAAAGTGTGGGGGTTTTACAGGTAGTGAAAAAGAAAAAAGTATACATGGCATACATTAAAAGAAGGGAATTATAGAATGTGGCACTAGAAGAAAAAAAAAAAGAAAAAAGTGATAGTGATGGGGTCCTCCTGATATAGGCGGACCTCTAGGGAGGGTTGAGGAACCCCACCATCCAAGATCACCTTGGATACCAAGGATGAGTGCCCTCTCCAAATCTCTTTCTTCCGACTCACAGGTCTACTCTGAGAGTGGTACCATTCACTCTTGCCATTTTCACAACCTTCACTCAAGGACAGCACCTCCCTCTCCACCTTCACTTTATTATCCGAGTGAAACTTGAAAAAGTCAATGAGGAATGTTTCTGTCCTCATTCCTTCTAACCTCGTCCACCAGAGACACCCTGTTTTGCCAGAGCCACCCTGTTCATCACCTCTTCCCAATTCTTGTCCACCTGAAGGTCGGGACTGAACCAGACCCCGATCAGTTTAACAGGTCCATCAGCCCAACGTCCGCTGCTGCTGTCCAACAGCATTGATCTGCCTCTCCAGGTACCCAGTTGCAATTCCACCAACTTGTCAGCGTTGATTTTGGCTTCTGCAATCGACTCATACTCCCTTACAATGGAGTTGACCATCTCCACATCAGAGGCATCCCAATACCATGATGGTGACATCATCTGTGTATGCCGACACTGCTCTCCTGAGTCCAATTTTGAAAGTGAGACCTCTTAACTGTTCCAAGTTCTGCAGCAGTAACTTGAGAGCCAACGCATACAGAAGAGGTGACAGCAGGCAGCTTTGACGTACTTAACATGCAATACTAAACGGTTCTGATAGGTGGCCATTTACTTTGACCACCGAACAGGTGCCACTGTCCATTGCAGCAATCCAGCCTCTGAAAATGGGTCGGAAATCGGCCGCTTTTAAGACAGTTTCCAAGTAGCAATGGTTGACTATCGAAAGCTTTCAACTATCTAAATTGATCAGGGCCCCATCAAAGCTAGCTTTAGTTATTGCCCTCTCTACAATTTATTGCATTAAGGTGGAGGCTGTCATGGATGGACCGGCTTGGGATAGCAGCACATTTGTGCCTCCCCGGCCAGCGACAAGCACAAACTTTTGTGCTAACACCTTGGCCAGAATCGTAAACTGTGTTTAGCAGAGTTATGGACTGAAAATTCCCTAGCATGTCCCCATTGCTGGCATCTTTTCTCAGCAGCATTAAACACCTTGGCTAACAGCACTAGGAATTCTCCCATTCTGCTGCCAGTTATTGCAGACATCTGCCAAGAAGCTACCAAACAAATCTGACACAAATAAACCGGGCAGTTTGCAACTTGTGCAATTGCTCATCGCTTCCTGTATTTTAGTGGCTGTAATCAGCTTTATGCAGAACCTCATATCCATTACCAAGAGCCGTGGTAGGTTGTCCAGGTACGAAGTAAACTCTGCTACTGTTGCCAATTCATCACCCTCTCTAAAAATCCATGCAAAGTGCTGCTGAAAAGCCACACATACCTGTCCTGAACCAAGTAGCACATACCTGTCCTGATCCATCAAAGACTTTGTGTTTTTGTTTTCAGGTTGCATCACTACCATTCAGGCCCATTGGATGGCTTCAGATCCTCCGAGTTTTAGTGCACAGGCCTTAGCTCTGACAATGCACCCTTCATGTTTCACCTCAAAGAAATGGTCAAGGGCTATTCTCACTGCTAACACATCAATTGCGATGCCTTTACTAATAATCTCTTCCAGTTTGCTAACAAGTTCTCCCTCTAATCTATTTCTCTCTGTTGCTAATTCTTTGCTAAACGCTATCAATTCTACTCAAATTGCTCTCTTCAGAGCAATCTACCACCAGTTGTTGATGATTGCCCCTGTCAACCACCACTTAACTATTTCACTAATCCAGTCTCTGTAGTCTTTGTGAGCCAGTAAGGACACATTCAACTTCCAGTAACTGGGTCTCTGTCTATGGGTCCTATCTAAACCAACTGTGCGTATCACAAATTTGTGATCTGAGTAGCTGACCAATTTAAATTGTGAAGAACCAATGCTATTCCTATCCTCTGACCGTACAAATATTTTATCTTAATATGATCTGGATGACCCATTGTGGTTGCTCCTTGTCCACATTGGCGCATCTGGGAAATCCAGTCAGTACCTGTCAGAAAGCTGGAAAGTCCAAAGAAGGAACTTTGGATGTAGGTTAGAAACCAGTTCTTTCTTTATTGGCAAGAAATCTTGGAAAACTGAATGACATACATACATATAGTGAAGCTTCATGTAGCGAACCTGTGCATCAGAATAGGGTGTAGCAAACGTGTGAAGTGGTGCTTAATGTAGTGACCATGGGCAAGGGAGCTGAATGTGGTGAAAATGAGCAGCTGAGCTGGGTGTAGTGATCATGTGCATTTGAGCTTGATTCTGTGAACATGGGTAGCATAGCTGAATGTAATGACTTTTTGTCAATGCAGATAACTTCCTGATGTTATTTAACAATTAGTTGTAGTGGTAGGGGGAGGAGGAGGAGATAATGATGACTAACAACAACAACAACAGACTGGATAAACATGTTGCAACACAAATCATTTCATCCAAGTGTCATCTCCGGTTTATGTGACAGTTTTTTTTGTCCTACTTAGAACCACTGCAACACGTTCGTAAAATCACACGCAAGCTCACCTACGCCCTCACCTACACAGTCCTCTTCTTGCAACCAAAATATAGATCACATAACCCCTGCTCCTTCTCTCCCATTTCAGTTTCATATCACGATTTTAAGTATCCTCAATGAAGCTCACGATTTACGATTAACACTAAAAACATTCACACAATCTCATTGTTCTCAATTTAAAGAACACTCAGACCACTCTGAAGTACTCTAAAGTACACGCATCCACACACAATCCTATTTAAGGTACATTTATACCATCACATAACACCCCACTTAAAAGTGCATACTGACATATACATACATATGTTCCCCAAACTGTGCCCAGTTAAATAATATTCATTCCACTCCCCTGTTTTTTTTATTTAAATTCTATTTACACCACATCATGTCTTTCCTTCCATTATCTCCGACTGAAATCTTAATTGATACCATCCCTGTTTCCAATTTGGAGCAAACACATAACAGCATTCGTCTGTTTCCAATTCAAAGCATACTCTTACCACTTCCTCTATTCCCAGTTAAAAAAATGTTAGTGTATACATGCAATATATACATATATATATATAAATATATTACAATTAATAAGAGGAATGACTACTAAAGTGGATTCCTATACACTAGAGATAGACATCAAATCGCTTTCCCACAATATATATATATACAGATATATATATATATATATATACACACACACATATATACACACATACATACATATGAGGGGGAGAGTCAAAAGGTAATGCCATTTTGTTTAGGACAGGTGTAATTACCAACACAGGATCAGGTATCATACATCAAAATGAAGCTGGTTCTAGGTGGATCACATCCCTACTTCTCAACATAGCTACCGTTTCTCTCAATAGCAATGTTCCACCTTTTGAAATGAGAGCATGTATCTCTGCCCCGTAAAATTCTGTTGACTGTTCTTAGAGCCACTTTTTCACAACAGTTTTCACTTCCTCGTCACTGGAATAATGTTTGCCTCTCAAACCCTCTTTCATGGAGCCAAGAGATGATAGTCAAGTGACGAGGAAGTGAAAACTGTAGTGAAGAAATTTGATAGATTTTAATTCAAAACTTATGAAAACAAGACATTTGTACTCAGCCAGGTTGGTAACAAAAGGGTTGAATATCTATCGGTGTGTCCTTGTCCTTGTAGCAACATTCACCCTGGGCGGGTTGAGTCAGCTTCTTCTACCACCCTTGAGGCATCTTGAACCATGGCAGCTGACGCATGACGGTCCTGTGCCAGTTCACTGGAGATAGCAAGCCAGTCACAGTTCCATCGGCGCAGGCTGACCACCCGTGGTCCCGTGAGCACGGAGAGGTTCTCCTTGATCGTTGTAACCCAGGTGCTCAGCTGCCCGCCCGCGCGTTTCTGCCAGTTGGGAAGTGGAGTTGGGAGAAGGACATCATGGCTCAGTTCACCCACTGTGTGTGTGTGTGTGAGTATACACACACATACATACATATTACATGAAACAGTAATATAGATGTACGACTGCCACCGATACATTTAAAGCTCTACGTAGATTACAATCCTATAGTCCGCTTCCTGTGTAAGTTATTACGTAACCTCTATACTGAGTAGCATCACTACATATCAACTACAATGCAAATGTAGGAAAAATAAGGATAGACACAAGTTTATCTAAACTTGTGCTCATCCTTATTTCTAACTAGCAGTATCGCCCGGCGTTGCTCGGGTTTGTAAGGGAAATAACTATATAAGCATTTTTAGAGAGTTATAGCCAAAAAATAGCAAAAAAATGCATTAAAAATGGAAAAAAAATTTTGGTAAATTTTTTTTTAAATCATTGACTCATCGTAGACATTTTTAGAGAGTTACTTCCCTTATATAATAGCGAAAAAAATACATTAAAATGGAAAAAAATGATGGTAAATTTTTTTTTAAATCGTTGACTCATCGTAGACATTTTTAGAGAGTTACTTCCCTTATATAATAGCGAAAAAATGCATTAAAATGGAAAAAAAGATGGTAAATTTTTTTTTAAATCGTAGACTCATCGTAGACACGCGCTAATACCCAGAAGGGCTCGATATGAATCACGACTATAAGATACCCGGTTTTGGTTAAACTGCACCGCAAAATGTGGGAGTAGTTAGGAATCTAAATCGTAGGAGACAGACACACAACTTGACTTTTATATATAAAGATGTATTAAACGCATACACACCCAAACAAACATATAAGAAGCTTCTTTCAGTTTCCATTTACCAAACCCACTCACAAAGCTTCAGTCAGCCTGGAGCTATAGTAGAAGACATTTGTCCAAGTTGCCATGCTCAATACCTACAAGATTATAATAATAATTCATACTATTAATAATCTCCAAATTCTACGAGGGGAGTTGTTTTCTGTTATTTCTCTACGAAATTAACATGAAACTTCCAAGACATTTGAGCAGGATCGAGGAGTTGAGGAAACAAGCTGTTCTCAAAGACATTAGAAATGTAAAAGGAACAATAAACATCAGAAGAGAGTATTGTAGTTCGCTTGAAGCCTTGTGTATTGTTTGTAAAGAATAAAAAGTTTTGAATGGTACAACAATGTACTAAAATAAAGACAATGGGCTATATACCTGTTGTATTTAACCAGTAAGGCAACGCTGGTAACAATCACGCATGAATGGTGCCCTTTTACATGCCACCGACACGGAGCCAGTTGGCTGCTCTGGCAACGATCACGCTCGGATGGTGCTCTTGGCACCCTACTAGCATGGGCACAAGTGCCAGTAAGGCGACGCTGGTAATGATCACACTGGAATGGTGCACTTTTATATGCCACTGGCACGGAAGCCAGTTAGCCGCTCTGTCAATGATCACCCTCATATGGTGCTCATTGCACCCCGCCAGCACAGATGCCAGTTGTCGAATTTGATTTTGATTTCACTTGCCTCAACAGGTCTTTGCAAACAGCGTTTAGTGTCCAAAGAAGGAAAAGGTATGCATAAGTGGGCTGGTTACGCTCCTGGCATAGGCCACAGGTTATGGTCTCATTTGGCTTGCCGGGTCTTCTCAAGCACAGCATATTTCCAAAAGTCTCGGTCGCTAGTCATTTCCTTGTTGTACCATTCAAAACATTTTATTCTTTATTAGAAGTTAAACTAGGATAGAAGAACAAATTCTTAGAAGTCTTACTTTCTTACAGTGCAATGGCCACCGGTTAAGGGGTCTGTCCCTATCCTGGAGGGCCCACATCTTCAATGTAACCCAAACCATATTGATGCTACTGGATTTTGTTTCCAGAGTTTTCGTGCACTTCCAAATATGGTATGCAGGTAATGCCACATCTGATTGCAAAGGTGTGTTCATTACAACCAATAAAAGACGATAATATGGAGGCACAGGCACGGCTGTGTGGCAAGGAAAAGCTTGCTTCCCAACCACATGGTTTCAGGTTCAGTCCCACTGCACGGCACCTTGAATAAGTGTCTTTTATTATAGCCACGGGCTGATCAAAGCTTTGTCAGTGGATTTGGTAAACGGAAACTGAAAGAAGCCCATTGTGTGTGTGTACTTGTGTGTTACTGTCTCTTCGCCTTGATTCTGCATGACAGTTGTAAATGAGGGTCACCATCATACAATGTCTGAAAACAACAACCAACTAGATGGTCACATCTGGAACACCTTTGGTCATAAATCTGCCAGGCATGTCAACACAATAATCTTTGTACTGAGCAGGTCTTTTATAATAAAAGAAAGATTTTCTTTGCCATAATGTTTTAGTAAATGGCAGAGAGCCAAAGTCTGAAAAAGTGTACTAATTACTGCAATGAGACTTAATTAATTAAACTAATTTGCAGTTTAGACGTTTCTGACAAAGAATCTCTGTTTAATAATGGTCAATATAAATGTTGGTTGGTTGATTCTCCATTCATGCTTTACATTGTTGAGAGAGAAGGGGAAAGAGAGTAAAAGAGAGAGAAAGAGTTAACATAAGAGGTGCAGAAGGATGACTGCACCTACTAGGCTTGGTGGCAGACAATGAGTGACGGAATGCTATACACACACACACACACACACACACACACAGAGTCAGTGAAAGAATCATAGACAAAGGAAGATGGGGAGTAAATGACAATAGTTAGGAGACGAATTAACACAAATAAGAAATTTCATCATCATCGTTTAACGTCCGCTTTCCATGCTATCATGGGTTGGACGAATGACTGAGGGCTGGCGAACCAGGTGGCTGCACCAGGCTTCAATCTTGATCTGGCAGAGTTTCTACAGCTGGATGCCCTTCCTAACGCCAACCACTCTGAGAGTGTAGTGGGTGCTTTTACGTGCCACCGGCATGGGGCCAGTCAGGCGGTACTGGCAATGACCCCGCTCGAATCTTTTTACACATGCCACCGGCAATACTGGTAATGACCTTTTTTTTTTTACTTATATTTTAAGGTAACAAATATTTTTCTGTTAAAAATTAATATTCATTTCATTTTGTATAAGCACCAAATTATTTGATAAGAGTTAAATTATAGATATTGTATGCATACCATATTTCTTGACATTGACCATAGTGGCAAAAGTATCAGTTCAAAGTTACCCCATCATATGACTAATAATAACCGTGTGTGTGTGACCATGTCTTGACATTATGCACTAACTGTAAACAAATTTTACTATCATACAAGTCATTCATTAAAATATATCTGGTCATTGTGCTGTTTGAGTTGGAAGAACCAAGGGAATTGTTACCTTATTAGCAGACAACAGACGAAGGCTGGTAACGAGAACAACACTCAGCCATAGAAAACCAAGTTTGATGAATTTTGTGTGATTCTTACAAGTACAGAAAAGTGGACATTAACCCTTTTGTTACCAACCCGGCTGAAACCAGCTCTGGCTCTGTTGTACAAATGTCTTGTTTGCATAAGTTTTGAATTAAAATCTTTCCACCAAACTTTAGTCACAATTTATGTTCCTAACACTAGCTTAATGATAACTAAGTTATTTTACTGAATTCTTTGTTATATTTAAAATTAATTAAAAGAAATACAGAGCATCTCAACAGAAATATGGTAACAAATGGGTTAAAATATATATAATAGAGAAACAATTCTTAACCCTTTTGATACCAACCCAGCAGAAACCACCTCTGGCTCTCAGTACAAATGTCTTGTTTGCATAAGTTCTGAATTAAAATCTTCCACCAAACCTTAGTCACAATTTATGTTCCTAACACCAGTTTAATGATAACTAAGTTATTTTACTAAATTCTTTGTTATATTTAAAGTAATTGAAAGAAACACAGAGCATCTCCACAGAAATATGGTAACAAAGGGGTTAAAATATATAATAGAGAAACAACTCTCAACCCTTTTGATACCAACCTGGCTGAAACTGCCTCAGGCTCTGTAGTACAAATGTCGTTTTCATAAGTTTTGTATTAAAATCTTCCACCAAACCTTAGTCACAATTTATGTTGCCTGATAACATCATCATAATGCTAAAATGAATGTTAATTTTCAAAAGAAAAAATATTTATTACTTTAAAATGTTTTCATTATTTAATCAAAAATATTAATGTTTGGGTGATTTCCAAATGTAAAGGTTAATAAACTAATTCATAAGTGCAACACAGATAAATCTACAGGTCTTTAGTTGAAAACCTTAACCATGATGATTGCAGATGATGTGAAGACATCCTGTTGTTCTCTTGAGTAAATAGGAAAAAATAACTGGGAATCCTTTTAGAGACCTGATAGGGGTGATTCTTCCCTCCTCTGATAAAATGAACCTTTATTCTTGGATTACCCAGTGAACTATTAGCTTAAATTTCTATAATGGCAGCTGGAAATGAGTATTAGTGACAGACTGGCAATCCATACGGTGGGGAATAGTGTACCCACAGTTATTTACATACCATGAAAAATGGACAAGCTCCAGCCCAATCAGCATTTTGGTAGGTACAGGATAGACCTAATACCTAAGGGCTTAGTACTTAATTTTTGTAAGAGTGGTTAGATATTGTATCAAAGAGTAGAACAAAATTCTGAGAAATAGGAATGGAGAAATTACCATTGTATTAACCCTTTCATTACCAACCCTGCTGGAACCGGCTCTGGCTCTGTAGTACAAATGTCTTGTTTTCATAAGTTCTGAATTAAAATCTTCCACCAAACCTTAGTCACAATTTATGTTCCTAACACTGAATGATAACTAAGTTATTTTACTAAATTCTTTGTTATATTTAAAATTAATTGAAAGAAACACAGAGCATCTCAACAGAAATATGGTAACAAAAGGGTTAATGCCTATGTGGTGAAATACAGTGGTTGTTAGGGATAAAAGTGATTACCATGGGGCACACTAGTCACTATGGGACCCATCAGTTAGTGTGGGGTATATTTGGTTAGCATGTCACTATAAAGTGACAATCATGGGGCACTATGTCAATGAACAAATTGGTTAACCCTTTTAATACCAACCTGCCTGAAACTGCCCCTTGTTCTATGATATGGACAGCTTGTTAAAGTAATCTAGCTGGCTATACGACACGATCTGGGTCCTTATATTTTCAAACAAGGGAATCTAGCACCCCCACTCATTCTGTGCTGATGAAGGGAAATAACCCAGAAATTGCGATACACAGATATTGTTTTGAGCTGAGTGGGGGTGCTACATTTCTTTGTTCGAAAATATAAGGACACAGATAAAGTCGCAGAGCCAGCTGGAGACGATGTTTCCTGGGGCTAAATTACAGCAACATTCGTCCTAAACCGGGACTGCCATGTTATGTTGGCAAACAATCTTTACTCTATAATGAGTTTGTGTAACTCAGACAGCACAGTTAAACTGTGAGTAGGGGGCTTTTAGAGTGAACTGGGATTCCACAACAGTGTTAGAAACTAATATTGGTTCCAGACTTTGGCACCAGACTAAAGTCTATCTTTTTGCCTTTCTACTTACCAATATAATCTGGCTCTCATCATCATAATTTAATGTCTGTTTTCAATGGGTTGGATGGTTTGACAGGAGGTGACCAACTGAAGGGCTGCACAGGCCTCATCCCCGTTTTGGCATGGTTTTTATGGCTGCCCTTCCTCACGCCAACCACTTAACAGAGTGGCACTGGTTGCTTTTACGCAGCACAGGCACAAGTGCTTTTTATGTGGCACCAGCACTTACAGGCCTGCAAGATGGTCACATGGGTCAGATCAGTACATTGCTGGAAGACTTTTCTACAACCATAGGCCCTTCCTGATACCAATCTCCCACCAGTTTCCAAGTGAGTTAATAATCTCCCAGATTATCAAAGAACAAACACCAGAGTCACGGTTATGTGAAGAACTTGAAACCAATGGTACCGACAGAGGGAGCCTTTCGTTTATCAAGTCCAAGCAGCATTTTTTAAAGCTTGGACATGCTGTTGTGATGGAAGTAAAACTGTTTGTTTGAGGCCACTGCTTACAACTTGTGACCACACATGAAGGTGAGAAGAAATACATGCTCACTCACACAAACACATGTGCACATACTATATAAGCACACACACAAACATATGCATACCATGGGTATGTGAACTTCTGTGTAAATGATACTGGCTGTGTAGTAAGAAGCTTGCTTTGAATCACAAGGTTCTGGGTTCAGTCCCACAGCATGGCACCTCGGGCAAGTGTCTTCTATTATAACCACGGGCCGACCAAAGCCTTGTGAGTGAATTTGGTAGACAGACATTGAAACAAAGCCTGTTGTATGTATGTGTGTGTGTGCATCCCATCACTGTTTAACACTTGGTGTTGGTGTGTTTACATCCCTGTAACTTAGCAGTTCAGAAAAAGAGACTGATGGAATTAGTACTAAGTTTTAAAAAATAAATCCTGTGGTTGACATGTTTGACTAAAACCCTGAAAGGCGGTGCTCCAGCATGGCCACAATCAAGGAATAAGGGTGGGTATACCAATAGATACATACGCATACATTCTTTTATTCGTTTCAGTCATTTGACTGCGGCCATGCTGGAGCACTGCCTTTAGTCAAACAAATCTACCCCAGGACTTATTCTTTGCTGAACTAAGTTACGGGGACATAAACACACCAGCATCAATTGTGAAGT